>NC_087177.1:12279308-12366808 GCF_035594125.1 Scylla paramamosain
GAGAGAGAGAGAGAGAGAGAGAGAGAGAGAGAGAGAGAGAGAGAGAGAGATAATCTCCAGAATTAATCCTTTCACTACTTCACTCATTAAAAAAAGTAAATGAATAGAAAAAAATGTGTGATAAATAAGGAAGATAGAAAGAAATGAGAAAAAAAGAAGGAAAGAAAACCAATCTTTCATTATTTTCATCTCATTTGTTATTTTTTTTTATTTTCTCACTTTTTAGACTTTTTTCCTTGGTTTTGTCATTTATTTCCGTTTTCTTTTCATGTTCTCTCCTTCCCTTCCTTCCTCATTTCCCTGCTGGACCCTTTCCTGTTTCTAATCTTTTGCTTTCTTTTTTTTTTCTTTTTTTTTAGGTTTGTTTCTGTCTTTTTTCTATACCTTTTTTTTCTGCGTTCCTTCGTTCTTTCTTTTTTCTCCCTTTCTCTGTTCCTTGTACTCTTTACTAATTCTTCCACTTTTCCCACCATTGTTTCCCTTTCCTCTAAGTCCATCCTCTTTTTAACTTTTTTCCTGATGTCCTTTCCTCTTTTTTTTTTATGTCGTGGACCGAGATGTTGCAAGGAATTGGCTTCTGGAAAACTCACAAACATTTTCATTTTAATTAATAACTACTAATTATTTACATTTCTTGCAAGTCGAAATATCTCTCTCGCATTATCTTCATATCATTCAAAGTTATTAGTTGTCACTTTATATCTCTTCAACATATTCATTGATCAACGCAGTCATCGTGCAAAACACAGACAATATCAAATGCATAAATACAACAAATATCCAGTCGGCACAATTAATGTTCATTGAGAAGAACACACATGATATCAACATCACATCAATTACTTTAAATATTCAACAATTGGCTATCTTCGTACACCATACAAACTTATCATACCAAACATACAACCAAATAAACATCCTTCTTTAATAAGATAATTGATTTATAGACTACATTACGCTTTCAAGCCCCACTTACTTTTAAGTTATTCCGTCCATCTCGACTCCTCTCTGGTCAGTCCCTCTCTGCTTCTGTGTCTGCTAATTTCTGTTGCTCCCCGCTATTGAATTATTCCACTGTTACATGCTGTAATATACAATCGCTTGGGACTGCCTATTTCCTTCAGAAAACTATCTATTTTCATAACATTTTACATATCTACCATTCACATTTTTTATTTATGCATGTGATCCGCCCGCAGGTGTGGTGCTTGATACTGAAGCCAGTCAGAGGGTAGGGGCAGTTTGAAGGCGGAGCATAAGTGGGCGTTTTTCTATAGGCTGACCTTCTGATGCCTCACTTCTTCTGGCCTCACGCCTCCTGACCTACTTTCCCTTTGAAATCCTTTCTCTCCCTTGTCCCTACTGTCATTACCATTAATCCCTCTTTGACCCAGGCTGCCTTCCCAGGTTTTATGGCCGTCTTCCTGTTGTGGACTGCGTGGGTCCTGTGTCCATGTTTGTGTTTTCTCGGCTCCCTTGAGATATCAGTGTTTTTAATTACTTTCCCTTTCCTGGGTAGTATGACGGCTTATTTTTTTCTTCTTCCTTATTTTGTCTTCTTTCTTCTTATTTTTCTTTCTTCTTCCTTAGCAATACAATATATACTGTGGTGTCGGGTCACCACATTTATAATTTTTTTCCTTTCATCTCCTTTCTCAGTTTTCACTTTATGTACTCGTAATTTTTCTTCTCCTCCCCTTTACTTTTGTTTTCTTTCTCTCCTCTTTCTACTTTTTCTCTTTCATTTACATACATTCCATTTTTTTTCGTTTTCCTTTTTCTGTGCCTTTTTCTTCTTTTTTCTTCTCTCTTTCTCTTCCTTTCTCTTCTCTTCGCTTTCCTTCTTCTCTTACGAGCCTTCCAATATCTTCCCTTGCTTTACATTTCATATTCCTCTTTCTCTTTTCTTTTCTTTTCCTTCCCCCTTTCACTTCCCTTTCCTTCTCTTTTTTTCCCTTCCTTTTCTTCCCTTTCCATCTCGTCCCATGTCCTCTCTTCTTTCTCTTCCTCACATTTCACATTCCTTTCTCCATTCTTCTTTCTTTCCCTTCCCTCTCCCTCTTCTCTTTTCTATCCTTCTCTTGCTCCCTTTCATTCTCTTACCTTATATTTCCCCCTTTATCTCTCCCCTTCCCCTCCCTTCCCTATAATAACATCCATCTTTGCCTTTTCTCCCTTCTCTCCCTCCGTTCTCTTCCCTTCCCTTCCTTCTCGTCTTGCCTCCTCACTGTAAAGTTTCACAGGAGGAGGAGGAAGAGGAGGAGGAGGAGGAGGAGGGGGTGAAAGAGGAGGAAAGAGTGGAGAGAAAAGAGAAGAGTTTATGTACAATACTGAAGCGAAAGGTGAGGAAGAGAGTAAAAGGAGAGGGACAAGTGAATAAAGAATTTAAAAAAAAGAGAAAGTGAACAAAATATGAGAGGTTAATCAAGGAAGACTGAAGGAACGAATGAGAGAAAGGAATGAATAAAGAAACAAAGGAAGGAAGGGAGAATAAGTAAATGGTGGTGGTACCGGAAAATTATAGAGAGATAGAAAGATAATAGATTAAATAATAAGAAGTAAGGATGTAAAAAGGATGATGGAGATGAAAGAAAAGTAAAGATATTAATTAAATTATAAACATGAATGGAATAAAAGGTGGCGGTCCGTGAATAAATATAAGAGAGAGAGAGAGAGAGAGAGAGAGAGAGAGAGAGAGAGAGAGAGAGAGAGAGAGAGAGAGAGAGAGAGAGAGAGAGAGAGAGAGAGAGAGAGAAAGAAAATTCGCAATCTTTAATCCACTTCAGTCATTTTTCTGCTCGTGGGTTAGTAGGAAAAGGAGGAGGAGCAGGAGAAGGAGAAGGAGAGAGAAGGAGGGAGGAGAACGAGAAGGTAAGAGGAGAAGGAGGACTGTGCCGAATTCGAGTCGATAAGGTGAAGTGAGGTAAGGTGAAGTTCCAGTAAGGCAAGTCGGTGCTGAGCTAGGATGGAGGAGCCAAACCTGACCAAGACAGTTCTAGACTAAAGGGTATATTGAGAGACGAAAGTCGTAACTTAACCTAACCTAATGCAGCTGAATTTAATCCAACATAAAACCAACCAAACGCAATCTACCCTAAACTTGCGTAACTTTTGCTCGACTCAGCACAGCCAAATCTAACAACTTAACCTAACTTAACCCAACCAAAGTTAACCCAACTAAATCTAACCTCACAAAAAAATATCAAACGCAATCTATCCTAAACTAACGTAACTTAAAATTAACCCAGACTTAACCTAACCTAATCTAACCTTGATCTAACCTAACCTAACCTGACCTAACCTAACCTAAGCTAACCTAACCTAACCTTGATCTAACCTAACCTAACCTTGATCTAACCTAAGCTAACCTAACCTAACCTAACTTAACCTAACCTAACCTTGATCTAACCTAACCTAAGCTAACCTAACCTAACTTAACTTAACTTGACCTTGATCTAACCTAACCTAAGCTAACCTAACGTAACTGAACCGAACTTAACCCAACTAAATCTAACCCTCCCCACAAAAACAAACAAGCAAACAAACGCTATCTAACCTAACCTAACCTAACCTATCCTAAGCTTAACCTAACCAAACTTAGACCTTCTAACCTAACCAAACAAAACCTAACATAACATAATCTAACCCAAAGAAAACGTAATCCATCCCAATCTAAACATACCCAAACCAAACTTAACCAAACCCAACTTAACCAAACCCCCAACCAAACCTATCTTAACTAAAATCAAATCTCTGTAATGTGTCGTGTTCTCCTCCCACAGGACTCGGCCACCCAAAGAAGGAATGAATATGCAAGGCCGTTAGTTTGGCTCTCTCTCCCCCTCTCAGCTGCCCCGCGCGTCGCCAGTGGGAGATTGGACTGAGGTAAGAAGTGGTGCGGCAGAGATTTACACTCCCCAACCCTCTCATTGTCACCCTCCGCCTCCCTCGCTCCTTACTCTTATTTCTCCTCCTTCTCCTCCTCCTCCTCCTCCTCCTCCTCCTCCTCCTAATCTACTGCTGTTGATATGCCAAAGGTCAGATGTGGGAGGGGTCTCTTACACATACACACACACACACACACACAGAGAGAGAGAGAGAGAGAGAGAGAGAGAGAGAGAGAGAGAGAGAGAGAGAGAGAGAGAGAGAGAGAGAGAGAGAACTGGAAGGGTGTGTATAGATGTGTGTGTGTGTGTGTGTGTGTGACGGTGCATTTAATTTTATAACCTTTTTTGCTGGGAGTAACTATCTCCCGGAAAAGAAAGAGAGAGAGAGAGAGAGAGAGAGAGAGAGAGAGAGAGAGAGAGAGAGAGAGAGAGAGAGAGAGAGAGAGAGAGAGAGAGAATGCAGACACGCATTATTAATAGTTTCTTTTCTTTTCCCCTTGTTAGTCTCCCTATTCATTCTCACCCTTCACTTTCCCTAACTGTTTCCCCTCCTTTTTCCCCTTCCTCCCTTTCCTCGAACCTACCTCCCCTCCCTTTCTCCCTCCCTGTGTCCTGTCCGCCTCCTTCCACTCTCCGTCCCTGTCTCTTTTCCCGTCACAGAATCCTTTTTTCTTTCTTTCCTTCCTTCCTCAACATTTCTTATTTCTCTCTCTCCTCCCTCTCTCTCTCTCTCTCTCTCTCTCTCTCTCTCTCTCTCTCTCTCTCTCTCTCTCTCTCTCTCTCTCTCTCTCTCTCTCTCTCTCTCTCTCTCTCTCTCTCTCTCTCTCTCCTTGCAATCTCTCTCTCTTTCTGCCCTCCTCTCTCCCCTCTTATCTTTTTCAGTCTTTCCCTCCTAACCTTCCTCTCCTCTCTTTCTAGCATCCTTCATTTTTTCTTCTTCTTTCCTTTCCTTTCCTTCTTCCTTCCTAGACTTCATGATACTTCCTTTTTACAGTCAACACACACACACACACACACACACACACACACACACACACACACACACACACACACACACACACACACACACACACACACACACACACACACACACACACCTACCTGTATCTCTCACCTGCACACACCTGCTTGTTACCTGCTCACCCAGCCAATTAGGAAGGCAGCAGAGGTGACCTGCCGGGTCGGTTGGGCGACGGAGAGGATCAATGTTGATGTGGTATTAGGCAGGCAGACAGGCAGGCAGGCAGGCAGGTTGGTAGGAAGGTAGGCTGGCTGGCTGGATGAGTAGAGAGAAAGGAAGGAAGATAGGTAAGAAAACAATAAAGGGAGGAAGCTAGGAAGGCATATGGAGAGTAGGGAGAAGGGAAACAGATATGTAGGTTCGCAAGGAAGAAGATAAGGAAGCACAAACACGCAAAAAAAAGAGGGAAGAAAGGTAAGATGAAAGGAATAAAGGAAGGAAGGAGACAGACAGGAATACTGGCAAGGAGGGAGTGAAGGAAAGAAGGATAGAAGTAGGAAGGAAGAAAACAAACAAGGCGGCGGGAAGTGATGAAAACTGAAGGAAGAAAGGAAGGCGAGGAGAGATAGCAGGTTAGAAGACGAAAGGGAAGCAGAAGGGGAGAATAGGGAGTAAATCATCATCGTATATAGAAAGGAAAGAGGAAGGGAGAATAAGAGAATGAATATTTCAAAATCTTCCTTTCTTCCTGTTTAACTGCCTGCTTGCCCCACCTGCCTACCTCTCTACTTCCCTGTCTGCCTTCCTACCTCTCAGTCTCCCTGCCTGCCTGCCTACCTCTCTGCCTCCTGCTTGCTCGCATGACTACCTGACATAACTGACAGATTTTGCTCTCTCCTTTCCTCTTTTTCTCTCTTGCCTTCTTGCCTTTCTCTTCATCGTCTCTTTGTCGTGTCCTTCGTCCATTGTTTTCCTCTTCCCCCTGTTTCGTGCCTCTTTTTCATCCTCCTTTTCTTCTTTCCTTTTTCCTCTCCCTCCTTTCTGTCATGTTTATATTTTTTTTTCCTGTTTCTCTTTCTCTCTCTCTCTCTCTCTCTCTCTCTCTCTCTCTCTCTCTCTCTCTCTCTCTCTCTCTCTCTCTCTCTCTCTCTCTCTCTCTCTCATCCTCTTCTTGATATCTATAGCATTATTTGTAGTTCATTGCGTCTTCGTCCTCCTACCACTTCTGATCTCCTTTGTCCTTGTTCTCTTCTTTCTCCTCTCTGTCTTATTGTACTGCCTTTCTCATAATCGCTAGTTAATTGAGAGCAGTAAAGATCAGTCTTGTATAAAGCGGCACAAGCTTTGCTCTTCTTAATTTTTTTTTGTAATTTTCATCCTTCTCGTCATTTTTCTCGCAATTGTTCTTATCATCATGCACTCTGCCACCTCTGCTACCACCACCACCACCACCACCACCACCACCACCACCACCACCACCACCACCACCACCACCAACAACAACAACAACAACAACAACAACAACAACAACAACAACAACAACAACAACAACAACAACAACAACAACAACAACAACAACAACAACAACAACAACAACAACAACAACAACAACAACAACAACTACTACAACTACTACTACTACTACTACTACTATTACTACAACAACAACATCATCATCTCTGTTTTTCCTCCCCACAGTTCACATTAAAGCTTCCTCTTCAGAACCCCCATCTCTCTCTCTCTCTCTCTCTCTCTCTCTCTCTCTCTCTCTCTCTCTCTCTCTCTCTCTCTCTCTCTCTCTCTCTCTCTCTCTCTCTCTCTCTCTCTCTCTCTCTCTCTCTGGACCACTGGTGGATGTTCAATATTAACTACTCTCCATCACTCGTTTCTCATCAGGCAGACCAAATCTTTAGCGGAAGGCAGGTGCACAGGGCGGTACTTCTCCTCCCTTCTCTCCAGCCCCGTGTCACTCAGCGCAGCCAGTTTTAGCAGTACCAGATCCTCGTTCTTGCTCTTTATCCCACGTCAGTTTGTTAGTCTCCGAGTGTTCCCGCGTGAAGTACCAAATCCTTTTTTAGTCTCACTGCTGTTGTTGTTTTTGAGTCTGAAATAGGATGCACTTTCCTGCTTGTTTTTTCCTTAGTATTTCTTTTCTGGTCGTGGTAAGAGGGAGAATTAAAGGAAGAAAATAGCAATCTAAAAAAGAAATGGTAAAACAAAATTGAGTTGGTATGAAACTAAATGGAGAAATGGAGGCTCGCTGTAGTGGCTCATGATAAACCTAAAAACCGACAGAGGCAGAAGTATGGAGGGGATTGGAAGCGATTTTTTGCATTTGTGGAATTGTACGAGTATAGAGAATGAAGAGACTTGTCAGGTGGATTACCATGTTATTAGCGTCACTGTTGTAAAAGAGAGGTATAACGATTGCAAATGTCAAGTCTAGTCACCAAAAGAGAAGTACGAAAGCACTTCCAGAACTTAATTGTCCAACATTTTTTTTTATTCTTCACTCTAAGTAATTTTTAGGGGGAATTAGCGATATGAACCAGCTTTTTTTTCTTTCTCTCTTCTATTGTACCCTTGGCGAGACTTCCCAGCACAAACACACACACAAAAAAAAAGGTAAACTCAGAGACAGTCCAATTTACTCACCTGCCTTGGTCCAAATATAAGTTCCGCCACAACTCTTGAAAGTGAAACTGAGAATAAGTCCAATTTACCGCCCAATCTTAGTCAAAGTCTGTGCAAGCGGTGACTACGTGGCTTGTCTTTAGAAAGGCTGACTTTGGCTTGGCTTGGCTTGGCTCCTTTCCCTTCTCTTACTCTATCTCCTCTCTCTCCTTCTCTCCCTCTCTGCGTTTCTCATCCAGTGTGCGGCAGGGTCGGCTGGGGATACGAGTAAGGGCAGTGGCTCGGCAGGTACACGCGCTGCTCTTTGGTTCATTAAGTGCGGCTCACGATGCAACTCTGCTTTACTTCCTGGTGTCATGCCACAGCTCAGCCCGCCAGGCACGCTGTAACAAATCCGCAAAGCTATTTTTTTTTTATCTACCGTGCACCAAAATACCGATAGTGTGACTTCATGAAACACGTCACCAGTTTGGAGAGTTTTTATTCATTTTGCGTGTCTGGATATAGTATATTCTCGTGGTCATTGTACGTATATTAGAAAAAAAAAAGTTCACGAGTCGTTTATTACAGTTTGGTCTCCTTTATTTTTTTTGTTCCTGCGGCGTCACCTGTGCATCGTTAATTGTGTGGCTTTACCTCTGTGGTGTCACCTGTGTAGCTTTATTTCTTTACCTGTGTATTGTTTGTTATCTTTGTAGCGTCACGTGTGTTGTTATCTACGTGATGTCACCTCTGTAGCTTTATCTCTACGTCGTTACCTGTGTGTATTTAATTGCGTGATGTTACCTGGGTGTGTTACCTCTTTACTTTTTATCAGTGTAACGTTTTCTGTGTATTATTATCGATGTAGTGTCACCTCTGTACATTTGTATATCGTTACCTGTGTGTTATTTGTGTAGCGTTACCTGTGTGGTGTCACCTGTATAGCTTTGGTTAGGTTAGGTTTGATTAGATTACCTGTGTATTGTTATCTATATAGTGGCACCTTTGTTGCTTTATATATCGTTACCTGTGTTTTTATTTGTGAAGCGTTACCTATCTAGTGTTACTTCTGTGGTGTCACCCGTGTAGCTTCGGTTAGGTCTGGTTAAATTAGGTTAGGCTATATATATTATCTGTAGTCTTCCATGTATCTTTACCTATGTGACCTTGCGTATGTGGTGTTACCTTAGCCACGCCCTCCCACCCTCTCGCCCGTCCGCCAACGCCCGTTTCACGTCCATCCTTAAGTCGTTTTCCTTTTTCAGAATGCTTGTTGGATTATGTACGAGTATTCTTCCCTGAGGTACCCCATAACTTACCTGGCCTGGCTGGCTGTGCTCTCTAAGTCTGTCTGTCTGTATGTGTGAAGGTATGAAAAGTATGTATGTGTGTATGCAGGTGCGTTTTTCTTTCTGGTTGAATTTATGTGTTTAGTTTTGTCCGTCTGTTTGATGTATGGATGTATTTCTCTCTCTCTCTCTCTCTCTCTCTCTCTCTCTCTCTCTCTCTCTCTCTCTCTCTCTCTCTCTCTCTCTCTCTCTCTCTCTCTCTCTCTCTCTCTCTGCTATACCACACTCTGATGACTGACAGCAAAATATTATATTCAGCTGAGATTACACACACACACACACACACACACACACACACACACACACACACACACACACACACACACACACACACACACACACACACACACACACACGAAACACAAGATCCCAAAACCTAGTTAATTAACCCCACCTCTCAGGTAACGCAGGAGAACACAGCAACATTAATCCCCTGGAGTGTTCAGGCCTCAGACTCTCCCTCGTCCCTTTCCTCCCCCTTCCCCTCTCTTCCCCTCCTTTCGCTTACCATCCCCACTGTCTCCCCTCCCCCTCTCTCCCCATCCCTCCCTCCCTCAGGCCACAGGAACACCTCGGGGATAATAACATTTCTCCCACGTGTAAAAAAATCAACCTCAACTGCATTCTCTGTGAAATGAAAAGTCTCGGGAGCGCAATTCAATGACGTGTATGTACGAGACTATGTACTGTGTGCGTGTGAGGGAGGGGGTATGAATAATTGGTGCAAGGCTCCCTAATCCAGGTGTGTGTATGGGGAAGGCGAGGTGAGGCGAGGACAGGTGAGGAGGTAATCAGTGCAGTATTAGGTGAGGCTGTGTCTGGCAGACTTAAAGAGTATAACAAAGGAAGGCAGCCTGTATCCCCTCTCTCTCTCTCTCTCTCTCTCTCTCTCTCTCTCTCTCTCTCTCTCTCTCTCTCTCTCTCTCTCTCTCTCTCTCTCTCTCTCTCTCTCTCTCTCTCTCTCTCTCTCTCTCTCTCTCTCTCTCTCTCTACCTGCCTGTTTACTTACCTACCTGTCTGCTTCCCTCCCTGCCTCTACGTATATCTGTCTGCCTTTCCGCTTCCGCCTTACCACACACACAGAGAGAGAGAGAGAGAGAGAGAGAGAGAGAGAGAGAGAGAGAGAGAGAGAGAGAGAGAGAGAGAGAGAGAGAGAGAGAGAGAGAGAGAGAGAGAGAGAGAATTACATAGTCACAAAGAGTTACATAGTAAAACAGGCCACAACAGACCTTGCAGTCCTCACGAGATGACCTGACCTAATTAATATAACTAAGATGATAGTAGAAGAAAAGGACAGGAAAGCAGAAGGCTCTCTCCTCATCCTCCACTTCCTCCGGCATAAGCCGTACAGGAAAACAGGTCGGAAAGAAATACCTTACGGGGTTAGAGAAGAAAAACCCGAAGGAAATTTTATAGGAAAAAAATAGATGAAATGAGGTGTCCCCATTTCCTAAAGGCAAGGAATTTAATTGCTAACAAACAAACGCTGTTAGCCGCGGATTGCAAGCAAAATATTTATGAAGACGGTGTTTAAAAGTCTCAACGGTGTTGCAGTCCATTACGTCTCGAGGAAGCCCATTCCAAAGATTTACTACTCGAAGAAAAGTGATTTTTTTGATTCGTGAAAAATTAAAGATTTCCTAAGAATTTTGCAACCGTTTCCTCGCGTGTAATTTGAAGAGTCTATCGTGAAATATTTACTGCAGTCCGTGTTATCAATGCCTTTGATGGTTTTAAACACTTGTATTAAGTCGCCTCATAGTCTTCTTTGTGTTGATGGGAATAGATTTAATTCTTTAAGACGCTCTTCGTGTGATTTGTTTCTTAGGCTTGGTATCATTTTTGTTACTATACGCTGGACTCGTTCTAATTTATCATTGGTTACTTAGCAGCCTCCCTAGTCGTGCTGCTCCCACCCCGTTGAGGTGCAAACCGTCATCCTGGAATAGGAAGGGTTTATTATAGAAGTCATCCCATAGGCCACATCTTCATCTGCGCAGAGAGATCTTAGTATCTGTTAGTATTAAGGCTCTATCATAGAAAACGGTCGGTGCACTGGTCCGGGGCAGGATGCCTGAAACAATAATATTTTGAAATTTAGTCTTATACCGCTGAATCATCCTCTTGTACTTCTCCATCAGCTCCTCGGATCTGGTGTTCTCAGTGTCATTAGTACTTGCGTGGATGGCAATGAGGGCATTATTTCCCGCTCCGCTGGCTGCCTCATCGCATGCTGCCGTGATGTCGTCTAGGCGTCCACCAGGCATACACAAACGTTCCTGTGATTCACTAGCCCGACCACAAAACTCGGATAGCTGACCTCTCAGTATAGAGTCACCAACCAGTCTCGTCTAGAGGGCGTTTTCCTCCTCTTCCTCTTCACACAGGACATTGAATCTGTTGTAGGTAGGAATAAGGAGAATTTCTTTTTATTAATGGGGATAACACTATTCCTGACTACGGTGAAATGGTGTTTCCTCATGCGCATGGGGGCGCGGCGCGGTGGGCCCGGCAGGGGTGGGGGCAATGGCGGTGCAGCATCTGGGAAAGGGCAACCAATATTAGAAGAAACAAAGTCCTTAATAACTTCAAACTGCCGGGCGAGGTCGTCATACTTCTTACATTTCTCCTCGTACTTATCATGCAGTCTCTTGATCTTGTTCTGCATATGGCACAACCTGCAAGCTGAGCAATTCCTAAAATATTGGGTGGGAAACTTGCCTTGATAGGCGTGGCATTGTCTGAGGAGAGAAGGCATGATGAGTGGCGACGGTAGCAGTCGTTTAAACAACAGAAGAAGCAGGAACAACAGCAGTCAAGGCTGAATACAGCAACACAACAGGACGCGCGTGTCGTGGCCTGGCAGGAAAAACGGGTAATGGTTGAGCAGGGATTAGTGGTGGGGGTGGCGGCGTCAGGTCAACTCCCTGGGGAATTCTATGCTGCCGGAGGACGTGGTGTTCTTCTTGCTGCTGAAAATACACAATTACACAGACACAAATGCACCTACAGGGGTAAGTGATAGCCTTGTAAGGAGGTGGAGAGGTTAGGTGTGAACAAAACAAAAACAATCTAATAAGGACTTGTGGTCAGAAAATAAGCATCCAAACTGGTGAAGGAAGTGTCTATGTTAGTAACTACGAGTCTATCACTGTGTGTGTGTGTGTGTGTGTGTGTGTGTGTGTGAAGAGGTGTATAAAATGTATATAGAAACAATAGCTAGAAAGTAAAGGATGAGGGTACTAGGGGTATAAGTCAACACTTAACAGTGCTGCGAAGCGAAGCGGAGTAGGTGACCGGAGCGTGCGCGGTGACCCCATCCCTGTAGTATGTCGAGAGGACAACAGAGAGAGAGAGAGAGAGAGAGAGAGAGAGAGAGAGAGAGAGAGAGAGAGAGAGAGAGAGAGAGAGAGAGAGAGAGAGAGAGAGAGTAAATGTTATCATCAGAAAAGGATGTATCTAGCAAGAGAGAGAGAGAGAGAGAGAGAGAGAGAGAGAGAGAGAGAGAGAGAGAGAGAGAGAGAGAGAGAGAGAGAGAGAGAGAGAGAGAGAGAGAGAGTTGCGGGGGGAAGGGGGAGAATCATGAACTCTACGCATCTAGCCAGCCGTGGTTCATTAACTTCAATCCTGCTAATGTTTGGTGTGTCAAAATGGGACAACTTTGAGCCTCCCTCCCTCCCTCACTCCCTCCCTCACTCCCTCTCGCTCTCCGCACCACGCACTCGCTCGCCGCCGACAAGACCTGCACCGCCACTCGACTCATGCACTTAATTCCCTGGCAATATAGTGTCATACAGGTAATAATTTTGCTGCCTCGTTTGTGTTCTACTTGTGCTGATTTGAGTCTGGAGATGTGAGGATTTGTTGTTGTTGTTGCTGTTGTTGTGGTGGTGGTGTTGTTGTTGTTGTAGAAGAATATGCATTAAAGTCTTTTGTTTCCTTGATTGGTAGTCAGCTAACTTCACTTAACCTATCCTAACCTATTACAACCGTATCTCATCTAACCTAACCTAAGCTAACCTAACTTAACTTCCTAATCTAAACTATCTTATCTTAAACCATCTCACCTAACATAACCTAAACTAACCACCTTACCTAACCTAACTACCCTCACCTAACCTAACTACCCTCACCTAACCTAACTACCCTCACCTAACCTCACCTCACCTCACCTCACCGTATCTAATCTAACCTAACCCTAACTAATCTTCACCTAACCTTGAAACATCAAATTCTGTTTACCTGCATAACACAGCCGTGGAGTGCCCTAATGTAACCCATACAAGAGTCAGGAAGCATTAATCAGGCACACACTTGAAGAACAGTACTAATAACCTATGAACATCTGATCCTGTGTGACTTAAATAATTCACCACCTTGCCACGGCCTGGTGTTACATGTCCTTGTCTTGCTTCCTAATAACAGGGATTACCTTGTCTGTTGTCTTCTGCTTGGTGAAAATGTCACCAGCCGACGTAACTACTGGTGATCGTGTGCTATTGGAAAAGGACACTCGTTTCCTTGCCCAGTGATTGTCGTTTCTTTCTTCCCGCTGTCACTAGTACACAGACTTGCTTCTCTCAAGGCGATCATTTGTTTCTCGTAGTGTGTAGTTTCTGGTTAAGTGTTTCTTTCTCGGACTCTTTCCTTTTCTTTTTTGGGTATCTTTTGTTCATTTGATTGTGTTCTCGGTTTTACGTCTTTAAGTTTGAGTATTTCTTTCTGATACTCTTTTTTTTCTCTTGCTTGTTTATATTTAGTTAATTTCTGCCCTCAGTTTGATGTCTTTAAGATTTTAAGAGTCTTTGAGACTCTTTTCTCTTCTTTTCTTGCTTACCTTTTGTTAATTTGTATCCTTGGTTTTATGTTTTCAAGTTTGAATTTACATATTTCTTCTTTTCTTTTGTAGAATCAAGTGTTTCTTCTGAATGTTTAGTCTCTTGGTGAGCTATTAAGTAAATTGGAACTAAATTGTTCTTTTCTTTGTTATTTTTTACTATAGTCTATTTAGGAAGTGGCATTTAAGTGGCCTCTTTTATTCTTTAAATTTGTTGAGCTTTTGAGAGAGAGAGAGAGAGAGAGAGAGAGAGAGAGAGAGAGAGAGAGAGAGAGAGAGAGAGAGAGAGAGAGAGAGGTTCAGAGTTTTTTTTTTTTATGTAGGAGGGACACCGGCCAAGGGCAACAAAAATCCAATATTAAAAAAAAGCCCACTGAGATGCCGGTCCCCGAATAGGGTTCTAAGCGGTAGTCAAAAATTGAAGGATAGGTGTCTTGAAACCTCCCTCTTGAAGGAATTTTAGTCATAGGAAGGTGGGAATACAGAAACAGGCAGGGAGTTCCAGAGTTTACCAGAGAAAGGGATGAATGACTGAGAATACTGGTTAACTCTTGTAGTAGAGAGGTGGACATAATAGGCGTGAGAGAAAGAAGACTCTCCTTTCCAGTGATTGTCGATTGGTAAAGCAAAAGAAGAAATTTTCTTGTCATATATATAGAAGGTGGTTTACAAATAGGGTAAATATTTTGAAGAACTGATAGAGTAGTCATATGGTAAACAATAACTCGACACACAAATTAATGGAAAATTGAGAGATGATGCTCAACCATTTCCTTTTCAGTGTGACAAACGTATCGTATAGAATTAGCGTGAAGTAGCACAAAGGAACCAACGCTCTCTCTCTCTCTCTCTCTCTCTCTCTCTCTCTCTCTCTCTCTCTCTCTCTCTCTCTCTCTCTCTCTCTCCACACCCGTACCTTCCCACCTTCTTTCAAATCTCATATCTCCTTTCCCTCTCCCAAGGTCATGATTTTTTTTTTGTGTACCTGCGCTCACTTCCTGGTTTAGGTTTGTTCCCTGGGCAGCAAGGAGGTAAGGGCGACGCTCCGTGGTGCTGCCTACGCCGTCACCATCCATAAAGAGGCGAGCGTTAAGGACGAGTGGCTGGTGGAGGAGGAGGAGGAGGAACGCGAATAATGAGAGAGAGAGAGAGAGAGAGAGAGAGAGAGAGAGAGAGAGAGAGAGAGAGAGAGAGAGAGAGAGAGAGAGGAGGGTAGTGGTAATAGGAAGTCATATCATTGCGTATTGTCGTCTAGTTTTGCCACACGCACATTTCGCCACAAACACACACGTTAAGTGCCTTTGTGTTTGGTGTTTTGCTGTTGCTGACGTCACTCGTGTCACCTCGCAGCTCATCTCACCCCTGCCACACCTGCAGTCATCCCTCTGTCTCGTTTTGTCCTCCTTTTCCTTTCTCGTCTTTCCTTCCTATTTATTTTTACTTATTTCTTTCGTCTTCAACAATGATTAGTAATTTTTGTCTCTTCTGTTCTTCTTTTCATTTCACGTCTATTCTTTCGGTTTATTTTTTATTTTTTATTTTTTTTTCGTTTCCAGCTTTTGTATACTTGTCCACCTTCTCTTCCCATTCCTTCTCCTCTGTCTTTCCTTTCTCCTTTATTCTTCCAGATTTTATTTTTTTTACTCTTTTCATTTGTTTAAAGCAGTGATTTGACATTTCCATATCTTTTATGCTCCTCTTCCTGTTTCTTGTTTCCTTGTTCCTCCTCCTGTAAAGACCCCAATTTATATGCCGTTCTTTTAACTGTCACTTTTATTTCCCTTTTAATTTAACCTTCTTGTCTTTTTTTACTCTTTTCCTTTTTCATCAACGGTGATTTGTCATTTCCTACTCCTCTATACTGCTCTTCCTAATCCTCCTCTGTAAAGACCCCGATTTATACCTCGTTCACTTCGCTGCCACTTTCTCTCCACCAGTGTTTAAACGGCTAGCATCCTTTGTCGTGCTTCTCCCGCCTCGCACGGACGGCGGGCATCACTCTCGCCTCTCGTTCCAGCCACCAGAGCCACACCCAATCTTTATCCGGCCTTCACACTGCCTCCCAGCCCCCACAACACCCCACCACACCTGGGCCGCCTCACCCAGCCCCCGCCACACCCCGCCACACCCCGCCACACCCGAACCCCCTTCCCAACCCCGCCCCGTGTCTCGCCGCAGCTGACTCTTCCGGTGTCAGTGCTGGGCTCTCTCTTTAAGGTTATCGTGATCAATATTTGGTCTATGATCTGCCTTGAATATTGCATCTGTCCCCGCCCCTCCTCGCTGCTCACCTGTATGTACGTAGTCCCCGAAGCACCTGCTCGCCTACCTGCCTGCTTCCACGCACTCTCACTCATACACACGCACACACACACAGACACACACACACACACACAGACACACACACACACACACAGACACACACACACACACACTCTCTCTCTCTCTCTCTCTCTCTCTCTCTCTCTCTCTCTCTCTCTCTCTCTCTCTCTCTCTCTCTCTCTCTCTCTCTCTCTTTTGCTATTCACTGTCATCTCATATTATTTACGCCATTAGTGCAGTTTCTCCACTCGTGGGTGTGTTACAGTTTTTTCCACCTCATCTGCTTCCCTTCCTCTCTAATTAAGGGTAACGTTTAGTTTTTATCACCTGTTTAATCTCCTCTATTTATTTTTTTATTCCACTTTTCTAGTATTTAATAGTTTGCCTTTATCTCTTTGTTTTTCCGTCTGCCATTTTCCCTGCTACTCCTACTGCTACATTAACTGTCACTTGTAGTTCTTGTCACCTGTTTAACGTGTCACCTTTTTTTATTTTTCTATTATTATATCTTTCCAATATGTGATACAGTTCCCCTTTTATCTCTTTGCACTTGTTTTTCGCTTCATTCCCTTCCCTTCTTATCTGATTAAAGATAAAGTGTAGTTTTTATCACCTGTTTAATGTGTCACCTACATTTTTTTTATTACACCTTCCTATTATAATATAGTTCCCCTTTATCTCTTTGTACTGCCGTCTTTCACTTCATCTCCTCCTCTTTCCATAAAATTGAGAATAACTTACGATTCTTGCTACCTGCTTTAATTATCATCTATCTTTTTTTTTCTATTTCATAACGTGTAATTTTGCGTTCACTTCCCTCTTTGTTCCTCTCTTCTACCTCATCTGCTTCCCTTCCTGCTTAATCAAAGGTAATATGTACCAGATATTGCTGCCTGCTGAACGTATCATCTGCTGGTTTCATTTTTTTTTTCTATATTCCGTGTATTATTCGTTTATCTGTATATATTTTGCTTATTTCCTACCACATCTCTCACTTTTACACA
The DNA here is from genome assembly GCF_035594125.1 of Scylla paramamosain. Taxonomy (NCBI): domain Eukaryota; kingdom Metazoa; phylum Arthropoda; class Malacostraca; order Decapoda; family Portunidae; genus Scylla; species Scylla paramamosain. The sequence goes on from NC_087177.1 coordinate 12,296,285, forward strand.
GCTTCCAAACTTATATTTATGTCCACATCTGCACACACCTGTCTGAACGCCTCCTCGCCTTCCTACATAGTCTTCACACCTGTATATTCGGCCGCCTACCAGGACACGCCTGCTGCTGGCCTGCCTGTCTCCCCTCCTCTGAACACACAGGTAGTTTTTTTGTTTTTTTCTTTTCACACTGACACTCCCTATATCTGTCCTCTCCCTTCCCCCTTCCACACCTGCACTCGCAACTTACCTTTCCACACCTGTACTCTCTTATCACCCTTCTACACACCTGTTTCCTCACTTAATCTCTCCACATCTGTCCTCTTCCATTCAGCAAATATATCTTCTCTTTCCCTTCCACATACCTGTTTCCTCACCTCACTCTACACACGTGTCTCCTCACCTCTCCTCCTCTCACCTCTCTATTTCAGTAGGTCTCTCTTTACGCCCCATGGATGTAACTGGTCTTCCTCTCTTCACTCCGGGCTTAGCGATCAATCTGACACTTCCTCTCCTGCTGGTTTCTCTCTTGCTGGACTGCTGGATTTCACACTGCCTGCTTGGTGGTGGTATGTAAATAGATTCTTCTTGCAATAGGTAACACTGTCTGCTTCCTGGCTCATGTTCACACTCCAAGCTTTTGTTTAACTTTTTTTTTTTACTATTGCAAGTCTATTTTAGTGCATTGGCTACCTAACACACACACACACTCTCTCTCTCTCTCTCTCTCTCTCTCTCTCTCTCTCTCTCTCTCTCTCTCTCTCTCTCTCTCTCTCTCTCTCTCTCTCTCTCTCTTTACACCACTTTTTTTCCTTCGTCTTTAACACTATCTGACCATTTCCTTCTTATTTTTTCAACATTCTCTGGTTTTCCTTCTCTTCCTCCTTTATTCCTCTCATCTTTCTTCTCCTTCCGTCACCTCCATTGTTTATTTATTTATTTTAATTATAAAGGGTGTTCTGATCTTGGGCAATAAAAGACAGAAAAAAAAAAGCCTTTTAAAAATGCCCGTGTCAAAAGCGAACATTCCAAAAAGATATGTTTCAAAGAGGAACAGCCACGTGTGAACCTGATGGCTTCTTGCAGCTTTCCTTGTCTTTTGTTTTTACGCACTTATATTGCCCTGTCTTTATCCTTACACACACACAAGGCTCATATGATTCACCATCTAATTATAATTCCCAACACTACTGAATTAAATGTATACAGTATTCATTATAAACTCGAAATCATCCTCGTAGTCGTCACAGTCCGTATCATCAACAAGAGGAGCGCTGATTTACGTTCACCTGCTGGCGACGCACGTAATTGGCATATACCTGCGCCCTGCTGCAACACATGTGGGGCCGCGCCGCGCTCCTCGTTAGCCAAGACTTTAATTGCACTGATGTGGAGTCACGTTGAGAGGCGCATGGCACGACGCAGTGAAGACAATGAATAACCCACTAATATATCCAGCTATGTATACTATCCTTCATATGAGCAGAGACGGAAATACACACACACACACACACACACACACACACACACACACACACACACACACACACATGTACAGAAACGACCATGGTGACAAAGCGGAGTTGTCATCCGTGAGTCGTGTTAGCCCAGGTCACCGAGTCGCCCAGAACGCTGTAACGTCACCAATGCGGGCTGACGTCACTGCGATAGCTAACCCTGGCTGGTGAATTGGCGACAGGAGGCGGCGTGTGCGGCGCGGTGGAAGGCCATTGAGCGGCGGCCTTGTGATGTGATACCCCGCTATAACTTTGAGCTGGGACGATTTTGGATTAGGATGATAAGAGAACTGGCCATTGCATCCCTTTGACGGGCAGACCTGGTTGAATTGAATGTCTGGTTCTCTCTCTCTCTCTCTCTCTCTCTCTCTCTCTCTGGAACGTGATCTAATTGCTAAAACACCATTAATTAACATGATGGTTGGTCAAGATAACACGTAGAGCTACTACCCTCCCTTCCTCCACTCATCCACCCACCCCTCCATCTCCCTCCACTCCTCCACTTCTTTTTCCTCCACCCGTCCTCTCCCTGCTTCCTCTCTTCTCTCTTATCCCTCCCGCCTCGCTACCTATAAATCTCATCCGTTCTGTCTTTCTTCCCATCATCATCTCTCTCTTCTTTCTCTCGTACTCCTTCAGTCATCTATCTTCTTCCTACTGTCTTTCTTTCTCTTCTTCCTCTTTCATTTAATATCAGACGAGTTTCTTCTACTTTTCTCTTCCTTTTTTGTCCTTTTCTTGTTTCTTCTTCTTCTTCTTCTTCTTCTTCTTCTTCTTCTTCTTCTTCTTCTTCTTCTTCTTCTTCTTCTTCTTCTTCTTCTTCTTCTTCTTCTTCTTCTTCTTCTTCTTCTTCTTCTTCTTCTTCTTCTTCTTCTTCTTCTTCTTCTTCTTCTTCTTCTTCTTCTTCTTCTTCTTCTTCTTCTTCTTCTTCTTCTTCTTCTTCTTCTTCTTCTTCTTCTTCTTCTTCTTCTTCTTCTTCTTCTTCTTCTTCTTCTTCTTCTTCTTCTTCTTCTTCTTCTTCTTCTTCTTCTTCTTCTTCTTCTTCTTCTTCTTCTTCTTCTTCTTCTTCTTCTTCTTCTTCTTCTTCTTCTTCTTCTTCTTCTTCTTCTTCTTCTTCTTGTCCTCCTCCTCCTCCTCCTCCTCCTCCTCCTCCTCCTCCTCCTCCTCCTCCTCCTCCTCCTCCTCCTCCTTCCATGTATGAAGCCCTTTCATCCCTAATTCTGACAGATCTCTGGTTTAGCTAATTGGCTGATTTATTTTGGGGGTCGATTCAGAAGCAGCAGGAGGAGTAGGAGGAGGAGGAGGAGGAGGAGATGAAGGAAAGGAAGAGGAGGATGTGGTCGAGATAATGCAGAGACTTAGTTGGATTTATTGTTTACCACGTGATTTGTGTGTTGGGGCAGGGAGGGGGTGTTGGGGGTGTAGGGGTTGAGGTGAGGCGGTAGGGGGTAGTTGGTGCTGATGGAGACAGAAGGGAATAGGTAATTTTATATATTGATTTGTCAGTTGTCTTGCTTTCATTGTTGCTTTGTACACTGGATGGATACGAGAGAGAGAGAGAGAGAGAGAGAGAGAGAGAGAGAGAGAGAGAGAGAGAGAGAGAGAGAGAGAGAGAGAGAGAGAATTTGACTATGATGATGATGACGACGAAAATGAAACTCAGACGAAAAGAATGGTTAGAATAGGAAGAAAAAAAAACGAGGAGGAGTAAAGGACAGATATTTATCGAGAAGGATATTGTTACTTACTCAGTTGCCTGGAAAGGAAGGAAGGAAGGAAGGAAGGAAGCTGTAAAAGAGGAAGCTATCAATAACTATTCGGGTACCTAAGAAAGAGATGAAGTGAAGGAAAAGAATTAACCCAGCAAATCATTACCTATTCAGATACCTGAGAAGAAAATAAAGTAGAAAAGAAGGAAGACAATAGCAATGAATCAACCAGTATAGAAAAGAAAGAAAGGGAAAAAGGAAGATAAATATTATCCTAGGAAATTTACGTATTACATATCTAGATACCTGGGAAAGAAAAAAAGAAGGAAGCCAACAGCATTGAACCTACAAAAATGTTCTTACCTCTCCTTATAACAGTGCTGCGGGATAAAAAAAAAAGATAGAAATTAACCTAGCAGATAATTACCTCTAAAGACACTTAAAAAAAAAAAAAGAAAACAAGAACGATGTATCCATCCAAACATACGTATTCGTCCTGATACCTATAATACAAGATGAAGGAAAAGAAACAGAAAATTAACGTAACAAAGCATTCATTACCTGACCATGCACACAAGGGAGAAGAAACGACTAAAAGGAAGACAAAAGCAGAGAACCCTCCCAAACATACCTACCTGTCCTATAACCTATACTACAAGACAAAGGAAAACAAAAAAATATAAAAACTATAAAAACAAACAAACAGAACAGAACCTACACAAAACACACCTACTTATCCCAACACCAGCACAACGAGACGACTACAGACGGGACAGGCTTTCTTCCCAGTGTTTCTCCCCTCTCCCCTCTCCCCCGACCTCCGAACAACTGCCTGGATACTACACGAGACGAGCTGATGGAATGAGGCGAGCGTAACTTTTACATAGGAAAGTGTCTTGTTTACCGAAGCTCTCGCGTGTTGAGTGTCTTGTGTGCGATGCGGAGGAGGAGGAGGGGGAGGAGGAAGGGGGGTTAGAGTGACGAGGTAGGTAGGCAGGAGGGAGGAGGAAATAGAGGTGCAGGTAAACAGGTGAGGCTTAATTACAGGTGGTAGGTAAGAGGATGAAGGGGGAGTGCGTTTGTTAGTAGTCACAATTGAGAGTGGGGAGTGGCCTGATGAGTAAAAAGAAGAGAGAGAGAGAGAGAGAGAGAGAGAGAGAGAGAGAGAGAGAGAGAGAGAGAGAGAGAGAGAGAGAGAGAGAGAGAGAGGTTTATTTGTTTTTTCTCGCATTCTGAGTACGCTAAAAGAAATGTTTATTTATAGAATAGCCTTGTTTCTTTGTTTTGCTCACAAATATAACACATCAACATCGCAACACAGGCATGAGCTGATAATGTCTCTCTCTCTCTCTCTCTCTCTCTCTCTCTCTCTCTCTCTCTCTCTCTGCACTGGGTGTATTGTGTCATATCTCATTATTTTCTTTTCCTTTTTTTTTTTAACTTTGGGTAGTTTTCATTATTTTTTTATTGCTAGTGTTCTAGCAAAAGCGATGCCAATGTGACCTTTTATTTCAAGTGTTAATTGATCAAACTAGAGAATGCCATATATATATATATATATATATATATATATATATATATATATATATATATATATATATATATATATATATATATATATATATATATAGAGAGATAGATAGATAGATAGATAGATAGATAGATAGATAGATAGAGAGAGAGAGAGAGAGAGAGAGAGAGAGAGAGAGAGAGAGAGAGAGAGAGAGAGAGAGAGAGAGAGAGAGAGAGAGAAAATCAATCCTTTCATCAATCAGAATGGATCGTAATAGGGAGAAAGAAAAAATAAAAAAATTAGATTGAGCTGTGTGTGTGCGTGTGTGTGTGTGTGTATATATATGTGTGTGTGTGTCTACAACGAATAGATCAGTGTAGGTGCAAATTACTTTCTATAAATTGATATTGTAATATTCTCTCTCTCTCTCTCTCTCTCTCTCTCTCTCTCTCTCTCTCTCTCTCTCTCTCTCTCTCTCTCTCTCTCTCTCTCTCTCTCTCTGGCTTCCTCTTTCGTTCCTCAGTCGGTCTTCACTTACATTAATACATGTTCTTCCTCTTCCTCCGTCTCTTCCTGTTGCCATTTAGTCTTCCCTTTTATCTTCCTTCTTTTTCCTCCTCTTCTTCCTCCGCCTTTCCTCTTCCTGAACGCCCATCTTCGTTTCCAATATTAATCACCAACAGTAATTCCTCCTCCTCATCCTCCTTTGTCACTTCCTCCTCCTCCTCCTCCGTCCTTTACTGACCTTCTCGTTTTGAAGTTTATAATTAGGGTCATTTTGTGTGTGTGGGAGGGGTTCTTTTATTCTTTTACTTCAATGGCTCTTCTCCTTTGCTTGATTTTTTTCTTTCATGTTCGTTTTCGTTTATTTTTTTCTAGCTCTGTTCCGTTTTATCTTTTTTCTCACTTTTCTTTCTCCCTCTTTTTTTTTTTTTTACGAAATCGGATTTCTTGTGAAGTGAACTGGTTAAAATTTTCATTATTTATTTTGTTTCATTGTATTTTTTCTCAATCCAGTATATATTTCTCCCTCTTCTCTTCCTCCTCTTCCTTCTCCTCCTTCTTCTTCTTCTTCATCATCATCACAGTATTCTCCTTGTTTGTACGCTTCTCCTCTCTTCATATTTCATTGGTTTAATTTAACTCCCCCTTGTTTTCGTCTGCTATTTTTGCTATTTTGACATTTGCTCACATTTTCTGTTGACATTTCGTTTTTCATTCGTGATGTCTTGTTTTTTTTTTTTTCTTTATCCTTTATCTTTTTTCTTTCTTTTATTTTGGGGGGTGGGGCCTTCCTGTCTTATGTTCTCTGTTTCTTTTTTTGTGTATGTGATTGTTTTTATTTATCGTTTTCTTGTAGTTTTGTTTTTTATCATTGTTTTTTGCTCTTTTTTTGTCTTATTTTCTTCTTATTTTTATTTTTTATTTTTATTTTTTTCTGCCTCTTACGTTTACATTCTTTCTGTGTTTTTTTTTATTCATGATTTTTCTCTTATGTTTTTCTGCCGTGTTTTATTTGTATTAATCTGTGCCTTTATATTTTTTTTATCAATATATTAATCTGTATTGTTTCGTATTTTTTGTATTAGTCTGTATCTCTTCTTTTGCCATTAATCTTTATGTTGGTTTGTGTTTTTTTCTTATCGATTCTCTCTCTCTCTCTCTCTCTCTCTCTCTCTCTCTCTCTCTCTCTCTCTCTCTCTCTCTCTCTCTCTCTCTCTCTCTCTCTCTCTCTCTCTGGATAGAAATGACAGTTTTGTTGTTGTTGTTATTGTTATTGTTGTTGTTGTTGAGAATGGTGTTACTAATACTAGTGAATATACTGGTTACTATAGAGAAGAATAATAGTGTTAATGGTGAATAATAGTGTTAATGGTGAATAGAGGAAGTAAGATCTATAATGAAGGGATCAGGGAGGAAGTTAGGGAGGGAAGGTGACGAGGATGGAGGAAAAAAGGAAAGGAGGTAAGGGAGGAATAGAGGAAGGAAGGAAGGAAGGAAGGCGGGGAGGGAAGGAAGCATAGATTGAGAAACAGCAGACTGAATAATGATGTTATGCTGATTTAATTTTCTGGCTTGTTACGATCACGTGTCCCACTGAGAGAGAGAGAGAGAGAGAGAGAGAGAGAGAGAGAGAGAGAGAGAGAGAGAGAGAGAGAGAGAGAGAGAGAGAGAGAGAGAGACGCTTGGTATATCACCCATCCACACATCCATGAAGCCACTCACACACACACACAACCGTCACAATCTGTCTTTCCAAATGCCTACTAATAAATATAAAATGAACTTACCTAAGTCTGTTTTACCTTTACCTTTTGTAATGATTACGTGTACTATATACATGCATACATACATACATACAGACAGACAGACAGACAAAGACAGACTGACCTTAAGTATACCTGAAGATCAACATAAAAAGTTGCTGATTCTATGCTTGCTCTTAAGGTTATTCCAAGTTACAATAATTCTAGGTAGGTTAGGTTAGGTTAGGTTAGGTTAGAAAGGTTGTAGAGTTGAGATAGCTTAGTGGAATCGTCTGGAAACTCTTTGCTATCAGTATGTAGCTTCTTCTTCTTCTTCTTCTTCTTCGTCTTCGTCTTCGTCTTCGTCTTCGTCTTCTTCTTCTTCTTCCAGTCAGTCACCGTCCTTTTTTAGATCATCAATAAGTGAGTGAGCCAGTCTCCTTGAATTAGTCACTCTCTTTAGGTCACCAGTCAATGAACCTCAGCTCAGTCAATAAGTCATCCTCTCGCGAACCTCAATCAGTTAGCCTCCACCATGTCATCACCCAAACATTCCCGGTATCCCAGCACTTCACGCCTCGCCTCCCCACACCTGTCACCACCCCTTTGTCAACCTCAGTACACTTTGATGTCTAAATAAGTTTTGTGTCATTTTTTATTCAGAGGCCGCATTGTTGTATTTTTTTCCTGCACGTCCGAATTAATCATCAATTTTTCGAGGACTCGGACGAAAACACGCGTCTCCTCTCTCCCTCTCACTCTCTCCCTCTCTCCTTCTCTCCCTCTCCCTTGCCTGACCTTTCCCACTTCACTCCTGAAAAGAGAAAATGCTCTTGTCAGTAGAAAATCTAAACATGATATATTTGGATACTTTCCTAGCACTTTATTTCTTTATTTTCTTTATCCTGAGCGAGCAAAGGTGATGAAGTGATCTATGTTGGATCCTCGATACGGTGTTGGACTTGTGGAGCGCACTATAGGGATGGTCACGCTCAAGTCCAGATACGCTCACGGTTCAGTTACATATCATTACATGCATTTCAGTGGAAGCATTCACACTGGCGCTTACGGTCTCCATTGAAATTTGTGATATGGGATTGGACTGTGACCTGAGCGTGACCGTCCCTATACAGTGTCCCGCGAGTTATTTGATTTGATAGGTTAAATCATTCTAAGTCGCAAGTACTTTATACACATATGCTTTGTTTTGCTTTATTATGCGAGAAATTAACGTGTAAGTTGTACGATACGGGAACCGCTCGCCTGGGTGGGCTTCCGCCTCCTTCCCTCCCTCCTTGGCTTGTTGAGTACTCGAGCGGCGCCTCGCGGCATTAAGTGATCATTTTTTGTGTACAATCTAGGCAATGAAAGCCTTACAGGAAACAGTTACCAAAAGATAGATTAAATTTTTTGTACGTGTCAGTGAAGAAAATGTACAGATAACACAGCAATACAGTAGTTGTTAAGTGCTTCTTTTTAAGCATGCATGGCAGCTCACTGCAGCTGCATCCCCTCAACACCCAACAGTTGACGTTTTGACACGAAAGTGACAGGCTTTGCCAATCAGCTGTCTGCGCAAGTTTGCTGCGGTGAAAATGCCTTTCACATTCAGTAACATTGAGTATTTGGACATGATATTCGCGTGATGATATTCATGACATGATATTCATTTTCTCATGGAATTGCACGGCCTGGATCAGCAGAATACAGACGCAGGTACCCAGACAGAAGACAGCCATATAGCAGAGTGTTTTAGTGTGTCAACATCTCCATGAGAGAGGATGTTTGTATCAGCATCTCCGTGAGAGATGTTTTCCCGGTACTTTTGTAGCAGCTCAACGTAGTGGAGCAGCTCAAGACAGTATCGTCTGGATGACAATACGAAGCCCTACCATCAGTACAAGAATACAAACACAAATACACAAATAAATAAGTAGAGGGGCAAAATTCACGGAACATAGCACAATATGACGTCACTTAGAAAGAATATCAAATAATCTGAAAGGACATGTACAGAAGTGGCAGGAACACCGGACAATCGTCGTGAAACTAGTGAGTTGCCATGCATGTTTAAAAAATAGCACTTAACAACCACTGTATTGCTGTGTTACCTGTACATTTTCTTCACTGATACATACAAAACATTTAATCTGTCATTTGCTAACTGTTTGCTGTAAAGTTTTGACAGCATAGATTGTACACAAAAAAAATTATTACTTAATGCAACGCCGCCGCTCAGTACGTTAACGAGCCGAGGAAAGAAGGAAAGAGGCAGAGGCCCACCCAGGCGAGCGGTTGACACAATACGCTTCTTACACGGTAATTTCTCGCAAAATAAAATAAAACACAGCATGTGTTTAGAGTATTTTCGACTCTGAATTACTTGAACTATCAAATCCCTATGTATGTGCCTTAACTCGCGGGACAACCTGTATCGTGTGGATCGGTTAAGGTTGAGTTCGATCCTGTCTCATGATGTTTTCCCAGTGAAAGAGGTAGCGTCCTCTCTCCCTAGTAAGATGCAATGGTTAGCTAGCTCTCCAGGTTGTAAATTCGAGCTCTGGTTCGAATCCGGGCAGGAGCAGTCCACCCACCTGATCATCCTTCCTTCGTGTAGATTGATAAAATGGGTACATAAGGACACATGAAGGAGGAAAACTGGGAAAACCAGGATGTGACAGTGACCCTTCCTCCCGGGATGAGGGACATCATCCACCACCAGCTCAAAGGCCAATGAGACAGATGAGCGCTGAGGCCACGCACAGTCATATACCCCCAATTTTACTTTTCATTATATTTTTGACGCTTGTTGCCTTGCTCCCTGTTTACTGTGGTGTGTGCAGTCACTCAGTCAATCAGTTAACAAAGCAAACGCTATAAACACAACACTCGGGACCTCAAAAAAGACTAGTTAACTTAGATTTTTTTTTTTGACTTTCGATATCAAAGTATAAAACAAGAGAGAGAAAAGCAGAAATGAGTGAGTCAATCAATTAACCAAGGAAACAGTTCAAGCACAACACAGAACTTGTAAGAACAACAGTTAACTTGTTTTCAATCAGCCCTCGATATTCAAGACTAGACATGATAAGGAAGAAAATAAAGAGAAATCATTATAAGCACAACACACAGGACTTGCAAGAACACTAATTAACATTAATACATCCAACATTCAATATTGGGAACCAGACAAGGGAGGAAAGAAAAAACAAACACCACCCCGAACTAAAAATAAACACCAAACAAAAGTAAGTAAACAGCACCTCTGATTAGACTCTTCCAGTGGCTCTCTCGGTGTCCACTCCCTCCCTCTCACTCCTCAGGGACTCCTCCTCTCCCCCGGAGCCACGAGCGCCACCCTCGTTTTGCTCAGTCAGGCGTGAGCTGGGCGTGGGCGACCCTACGGCACCCCGCCCACTCCACCCCGGGACGTGACACTCACGGAGGAGGAGGAGTGGATGACGTGAAAAGGGAGTCCGGAGCGTCTGAAAATAGTCGTCCATTGCCCTTTTGTAAGTTATTGTCATTCCGGATCTCTCTCTCTCTCTCTCTCTCTCTCTCTCTCTCTCTCTCTCTCTCTCTCTCTCTCTCTCTCTCTCTCATCAAATTAACTAAAAAGCTTTACTTTCGCCCCCCTCACTCGTTTTTTCTCTCTCCCTCCTTCCCTCTTTCTCTATTTTACTTTCTGTCATTCTCTTTTTCATCTCTTCTGTTTCCTTCCATCTTCCTGCCTTTGCCTTCTCTCCTTCCGTCCACTCTTACTCATTTTTCAACTCTGTCGCAGAGTCTAAGACACCAATTGAAATGTAACCAGTACTCTTGAAACTCTTGTCTTTCACTTGGCTCTAAACTCCTGGGAAAGACAAACAGACAATTCCTAACTTATCTTTAATAGAGAACCACAATATCTGCGTCTGTTTCCGCCCGTCCTTTTGTTAACCATATCCTTGTTTGTCTTACTCTTTATCTCTGTGTCTCGCAATCCACCTTTTCATTAGATTTATCCATTCATTCTTTTACTCTGTCTGTGTCTCTTAATCCATTATTTCCTTAACCTTCTCCCTTCCTTCTCTTGCTCTGTATCTGTCTCTGTCGCTCTGTCCTTTCCGTAACCTTCTCCCTTCCTTCCTTTACTTTGCGTCCCTGTCTCTCCCACTCCCTTATTCCCCCGTATCCCTTATTAGTTGCTGTCCTCTCGTGGCCCGTTTTCTTTCTATCCTGGAATGGAGGGGAGACTCAACCAGCCCTTGACCTCCTTCTCCTCCTGTTTCTTCGTGGATTCCCTGATGGAGAAAGTGCTAGGGAGAGAGAATAAAATGGTGGGGGAGAGTATCATTGCTCTAGATCAAGTACACCTCTCACTGCTCTCTGTCTCTCCTTCCCTCCCTCTTCCTCCGTACCCCTTCCCCTCTCCTCGTTACTCTCTCCCATGTACCTTCGTCCTTTCCCCTTCCACCGTTGCCTGAACCCTCCCTCAACTCGATCCGGAGGTAAATACGTACTTGGGTTGGTTTTAGGTTAGTGTGTGTGGATGTGTCGTGATGGTTTTTATCAAGGAGTTTTGTTTTGCTGTGTATAAGTGGAGGAGTGCTGGGAAAAGAGAGAGAGAGAGAGAGAGAGAGAGAGAGAGAGAGAGAGAGAGAGAGAGAGAGAGAGAGAGAGAGAGAGAGAGAGAGCTGTGTAATCGAAGTAAGAGTCACTAACATTTTTTTCTTTCTATGCACTCTTCTCTCCCCCTTCCCTCTCTCTTTTCTCTTTTCCTTTTCTTATATCTGTAGTTCTCTTTCCTTTGCCTCTTCTGTCTGTTCTTCTCTTTCTAGCTTTCCTTACGTCTTTTCACTTTTTTTTTTATCTTAAGCACACAGTAACAGCTGGTTGTCTGATTATTTAAGTTAACCCGCTCGTTGTACTGGGTTATTATTTATATATGTCCGTTTTGATATATATATATATATATATATATATAGTGATTCTGAAGTAGTCTGATATTTAACGCAGTACTATTTAACTGTTCATTGTATTGTATTTCATCAATTATTGTATTAGCATTGTAATATGTTCAGTATAGTTGTGAGCTAGGTGAAAAGAGACTGGTAGTTAGCTTGTTGGGATACGTCACGTACGTGCTGCACTCTGGCGGCGAACGGCAGAGATAGCTCAAGAGGGAGTGAGGAACCGCCAGTCGGTCCGTGACGGAGGAACCGTACGCTTGCGCTTTTGTTTTGCACTTGTGAACACCTTACTCCCTCACCTCCACACCTTAGAGCGCCAAAGATCTGTGAGGTGAGTGTTGTGTATTATATTTGTTCGTATTTGATAGGCAGATCAGGGAAGTGAAGTTGCAGTCTGTATTTTTTGTTTTTGTTGTTGTTGTTGTTGTTGTCTGCTTCCGTTACTGTAGACAGTATTGTTGGTACCTCCACATCACGACCAAAACTGTCAAGTTAACGTTGTTTCCGTGATGAAAATTGGCATGCAAGAGTATTAGTTTAATAAGCAGTTGATAATATACTCGTATGATCAATTAAGTCTGCCAATGAAGGGCAATTATGATTGAAGCAGCAATAAACCTGATAACGACTTGTTAAGCAGAATGACTTCTATGCACTACACTGCTGTTTTGTTATTAAATACTATTAAATTTTAACTTGCAACAAAATTATTAAGTTACTGATAGAGAAAGAAAGTTGGGATATTGGCCACCATGCATGTAACATTGTTGTTCAAGAATGTTAAATGTTTTTACAGCTGTTATATGCAAGTGGTCTTTAGATGTAAGTATGCCTGATTGATTGTCTTCCTATTTTGTTTAATGACCCTTACATAACAGTGATTTTTATATGGAGTTACCTCAATGTCTCAGTATGCTGAAGTGTAATTAAGAATATGACAAGGTAACTCTGATGATACCATTAAACATTGTATAATTTTGTGAAGGGTCATATATTTGGATTTATTTCTGTACTGTGGGGATGATCATTATTATTGTGGTGCATTTCATCATGGAAGCCATGGTCTTGAAGTTTAAATTGAGATATATTATATAACCATTAAACTGGAAAAAATCATATTAATCTGAATGTGAATAGTGAATGTGACGACTATGAGATGCATTGTGAATTAATTAAATGTTTGTTTGCAATTGGACCGTTTGCTATGTTCTCTCAAGTAAACCACTTGCATCAACAAAAGAACTCGACTTAATAATGTGGCAGGCAGAGTGGCCCATACCTTAATGATATAAACACTCCCTAGTCTGATAACCCATAGTAAGTGTTATACCCACATATTTCTATTTTCTTTACCTGCTCCGTGCGTGCGTGCGTGTGTGCGTGAATTACCGAGACGACGTTGTACCTGTGGGCTCACCATTCCAGGGTTAACTTTTAAGAAACTCCGGCAAAGCTTTCGAGCGGAGAGACTTTACTGATCGCGTCAAGAATGTTTGGGCGAGGGAGGGAAGGAAGGAAGGTGACCGACGTGGAGGCTTCCTTGCTTGGCTTGGTTATACGACGCCTCTTACTCTACGTGGACCAGCTTGTGTAGCTTGAAAGAAAATCTGGTGATGGGGCAACACGTCTACTGTCATTTGTTCTGTGTTCACTTTTTTTTTCAACCATTTATGCACGTATTCGTCGTCGTTGTCCACTACTTTTTGTGTTCACCCGTTTTCTTTACTTCCTCCTCCTCCTCCTACTCCTCAGTGTAGTGACCACCCTCTCATTGATAATGCAAGGAGGCTGGGGTCAGGAGGTACGTCTTTCGGCTTCCATGTCGCCGTCTCTCTCTCTCTCTCTCTCTCTCTCTCTCTCTCTCTCTCTCTCTCTCTCTCTCTCTCTACATCTGTATTTTTACTTCCTTTCCCTCTTCTCGTTCATGTCTATCTTTTTTTTTAACTTCCCATTTTCTTTTTTCCCCTTTAACCTCATCCTTATTTTCTTTACCTCTTCCATCATTTATCTTCCTATCTTTCTTCATTCATCTTTTTATCTTTTCTTATATATTTTGTTCTTTCTAAGTCTTCTCCCCTTCCCTTCTCTCTTTCATCTTTATCCTCTTTCTATTATTTCCTCCTCTCTACCATCTCCACAACCACTCCATCGCCGCCTTCCTCTCTATCCCTCAACTCACTCTTCTTTTCTCTCCTCTCCCTCTTTTTTTCCTGTCTCATTTCTTATCTTTTCTATTATCTCTTTCTCTACCATCACTTCATCGTCTCCTTCCTCTCCTCCTCCTCTTTATCCTTCGTCTCCCTTCTCTTTTATGTCCTTTCTCTTCCTCCCCTCCTCCTCCTCTTTGTCTCTCCAAGTATTTTTTTTCCAATTTTATTTCAGTGCTACAAAAATTTATGCTACTTTATGCAAATTTCCAGAAAATATTCCAAATGCTGTTAAGCGTCGGGGAAAATACCTTTAAGAGCGAGGAGGAGGAGTAGGAGGAGGAAGAGGAAGAGGAAGAGGAGGAGGAAGAGGAAGAGGAAGAGGAGGAGGAGGAGGAGGAGGAGAATCTATCTTATCGTCTATTAAATATCGACTTTGCAATTCAATGTAATACTTTTCTTCCTTCCTTCCTTCCTCTTCCTCTTACTCTTCCTTCATTCCTCCTCCTTCTCCTCCTCCTTTTCCTCTTCTACTCGTCTTCTTGGTCTATAAGCTGTTTACCGTCATCACCTCCACTACCTCCTCCTCCTCCTCCTCCTCCTCCTCCTCCTCCTCCTCCTCCTCCTCCTCTGGAGCTTTAAAGTAATGGACACGCTTTGAAATATGTGTATTCCTCTCTTCTCCTGTTTCTCCTCTTCTCTTGCTTCTCTCCTCTTTCTCTCTTCTCTCTTTTTTGTTCATTCTCTTCATTTCTCTTTCTTCCACTCACTTCTCCTCTCCTCTCTCTTCTCTCTTTCTTGTTCCTTCTCTTCATTTCTCTTTCTTCCACTCACTTCTCCTCCTCTCCTTTTGTTGCGTGCTATTTCTGTGTGTGTGTATTTCTCCTCCTCCTCCTCCTCCTCCTCCTCCTCCTCATCCTCCTCCTCCTCCTCCTCCTCTCACTCAGCATCCCTTACCCCCTCTTCTTTCTTCCAAGGATTTGTCTTCTCTCACGTGTTTCCTTCCCCGTCACCTCTCCTAACCTTTCTTCCATTTCAATGTTTCCTTCCCTCCCTCCCTCCCTCCCTCCCTCTCTCCCTCTTTCTTCTCTCCTTTCACCCCTGTTCTCTCTTTTCCCTTCATCTCCTCCCTCCTTGTCACCACTCATCCTTTCATCCAAATCCTTTCTCTCTCTCTCTCTCTCTCTCTCTCTCTCTCTCTCTCTCTCTCTCTCTCTCTCTCTCTCTCTCTCTCTCTCTCTCTCTCTCTCTCTATTTAAACAGATATTTACAGAAAGGCTTAAAATTCCATGTTGAACATGGATTGATTTAAAAAGCCTATGATAGTTTTATTTACAGGTAATAACACTATACATAATTAACATTAAAATAATAATACAGAATAATGAAATATAGTAATGCAAGACTAAAAATTAAAGCGCCATTGGGGACAGGTGCGTGGTACGTCAACTGTGGGCTTCCAGCTTCACCTGGTGTGTGGACATGTCCTGCACTTGGGGCGTGGCCATCGTGAACATGTTCCACAGCCGCGAAGTCCAGGCTGTGTAGGTGCGCTGGTGTTGGCTTGGGCGAGATCGAGGCACCTTCACTAGCTCGTCGCCTCTGGTGCTCCTCTGCACTGTGTGTGGCAGCAGCCTCAGGGTGTCAAGGTAGGGGACCCTCTGCACCTGAGTTTTGTGGCATACCACTAGTGCCGACACGTCCCGGCGGTGCTCCAGTGATATTACTAGTGCTGGGTGCTGTTGATCCTCGTCGGTGGCCACCAAGCGCAGGGCTTGTTATTGCTGCTGCTGTTGTTACTGTTGCTGCTGCTGTTGTTATTGCTGGTAATGATGGTGGTGGTGCTACCTGAGGTTGTGGTGGTGGGTGGTGGGGGGTGCGGCCGCTGTGGTGGAGGCGTCCGCTACTCTCATGATAGGCCTCCCAGACTGCCGCCACTGCCTCCAGTGGTCCTCAGGATAGAGGAGGAAGTAGCAGTAGTCGCAACAGAGCTGCTGGAGACTCTCGCGTCTGTTTTCTTACACTCCGTGAGGACCTCCATAAACTCATGGAGTTCTGCCACGTGTCCGTTTATCGAGAATCCAATCCCTTTGTACCGTGAGGGACTGAATTATATTATTTTTGTTTGTTACCTCCTTCTGTAGGCGTAGGGTGTAGGAGATGAGATCTTCCTTATCCATCTCCCTGTAGTGCTGCCGCTCGTCCACATCTACGTCTACGTCTGCGCCTGCATCGCCACTATCGTCGCTTTCGTTGGGGGCGGCAAGCGTGGTGGGAGCATTTTCGGTAGGATCCAGAGGGAGGTAAACTGCAGCGTCTTCAATGTTGCATAACCTCCGTAGTTCCTGTGTTTTCACACATGTAGATATTTTGGTCCCCGAGGCAGGATGAGTGATAGACATTGGGGCAGTCATATCTGACTTCGCATCTGACAAGGTGCATTCTTAACTGCAGCCTTACCATAGGCAGCACACCACTTCTGAGGGCAATGCTCGGGAAGGTCTCGCCTCTTGATGGGACTGTGATCCGCCATTTTCTGTGCAGTTTCAATACTTTCTTTCCTCTCTCTCTCTCTCTCTCTCTCTCTCTCTCTCTCTCTCTCTCTCTCTCTCTCTCTCTCTCTCTCTCTCTCTCTCTCTCTCTCTCTCTCTCTCATACCCCTTTTCTTTTCTGCAATGTCGCTTTCTTTTATTTTTGTTTCGTTATTCATTTTATCTTAATGTTGTTTCTGGTTAGTATATTTTTCCTTTCCTTCTTACCTCCCTTTTCTATTTCAAATTCATATTATCTTTATTCTTTATTTTTTTCCTACAGTTTGGTTTTTCCTTCCTTCTTTTTTATCCATCTCTTTTTCGTTTTTTCTCTTCTTTTTTTTCTGTATTATTGTTGTTACATTGATTGGAATTTCTTTTCCTTTCCGTTTCATACTTTTCCTCAGTTTCTTTACTCCTGTCCTTCCTCCTTTCCTCCTCCATCCCTTTCTGTTTATTTTCACCCTGCCTCGTATCTCCCTTCCTCATTCCTTCCCTCTAGTTCTGTCATCTATTCCTCCCTCCCTCCCTCCCTTCCTTTCCTCCCCTTCTCCGCTCCTCCCCTCCCTTTTCTTTCCTTCCTTCCCTCCTCTCATCCATCCATCTTCCCATTCCAAAGAGTTACTAAACAATTATTCAGATGAAGGATGAGAAGGAATCTACGCCTTTCGTATCCTACATCTGTTATTTCTTAGACAAGTGTATCTCATCACAGCAAGGACCAAGAGGTGTGATGCTGCTTGGCCTTCCTCAGTTTTTCTATGTTCCTTTGTGTTGCGTTGTGGTGTTGTGTTGCTTATTCTTCCTCAGCCTCTCTTCTCTGCTCCCTTGTTTTATGTTCCGGTGTTGTGTGAAGTGTTGTTTGGTGTTGCTTGGTGTTGCGTCATTGAATATTTGCACAGGGGTGAGAGTTGGAGGAGCCGAATCACAGTGTTTATTATTGCATTAAGTTTGGTTCGTGTCTGCTGCCATTTGTATCTATTGAAATTGTATTGGTAGTGCTGAAATATCCATAGGTCTCT
Source organism: Scylla paramamosain (assembly GCF_035594125.1). Taxonomy (NCBI): domain Eukaryota; kingdom Metazoa; phylum Arthropoda; class Malacostraca; order Decapoda; family Portunidae; genus Scylla; species Scylla paramamosain. The sequence continues at coordinate 12,313,910 of NC_087177.1, forward strand.
CTCTCTCTCTCTCTCTCTCTCTCTCTCTCTCTCTCTCTCTCTCTCTCTCTCTCTCTCTCTCTCTCTCTCTCTCTCTCTCTCTCTCTCTCTCTCTCTCGCAGGCTCCCTTGATGATTAATTGCTTTAAGTAATATTGCAGAAAAAGCTGTTACGCAAATCCCCATCATCCCTTCCTTCCTCTCCCCTTCCTCTCACATTTTTCCTCCTCTTTCCATTTGTTTTTCCACGTAATCTCTCACGTGTCCTTCACTCACCCCCTCCTACTCGTACTCCTCCCCCATTCACCCTCATTCTCTCTCTCTCTCTCTCTCTCTCTCTCTCTCTCTCTCTCTCTCTCTCTCTCTCTCTCTCTCTCTCGTACTCGGAAGATCACATCAGCATCTTGGTAGGTGTTAGTGTCAGTAATATGCCTATCTTACTCTTCTATCCTCTTCCTTCCCTCCTTCCTTCTTGTGTCCACGAGGGTTAAACCAATTACTATGAACACCGAGTCTCCTTGGCAACATTTGTGGGCATGATTGTATTCGTGGAGAACGTAAGGACCAAGGAACGAACACGTGAGTGGGTTGCAACGTGGTACTAGTAATGGTGGTGGTTGTGGTTACTGTTATTGGGTTACTCCAGTCAGACGAATGTGTTACTTGGCTGCCACTGTTCTTGCTGTTTTAGTGTTGTGTTGCTGATGGGGAAAAATGGAAGGTTGAAAGATGGTAGGGTGAATGGGAGAGTTTCTTTTCTTTCCCCCTTGTTGTTTTGAGTCACAGGAAGGATGAGGGAAGAGTAGAGTGATATAAGATTAAGGTACGTCTCTCGTCTTCATCCTGTGTTGAGTAATTGGAGGAAAAACTGGAAAGGAAGAGTGAGGTAGTAGAATGAGGGAACATTACTGTCCTCTTCATGCAGTTACAGGTTAAAAGACGGAGGGATGAAAGGCAGGAGAGAATGTTAGAAGAATGAGTTAAAATGTCTCTTCTCTTCCTACTGTTTTAAAGTTCATGAGGAGGGAAGAATGAACTAGAAGAATGAGATAAGACGACTCTTCTCTTTATTCTAGTTTGAGAAGAGGAAGAAGGAAGAGGGGAGGGAAGAATAAAGAAGCATTATGAAGCGGGAAAATAGTTCTCTTATTCTAGTTTAAGGTATAGACAAAGGAAAGAGATAATTAAACGGATGAAAGGATGGAGGAAAACAAGTCCTTTTGCACCTGATTGAGTTATAGGCAATGGGAAGAAAGAGGCGACGTAAAGGAGGAAAATCCCTTATGTTAATAATGGTGAAGGAAAGAGGGAAAAAAAAGTCAAGATGGTAGGATGAGGGAGGGGGCATTGAGTCCTTTTCATGGCCTTTCATATCATAGATGGAAGGTAAGGAGGGTGAGAAAGAAATGGGGGAAAATTACTGGAGGACAGAGAGAGGGAAAGAACACAAAGATATAAGGCTGTTGACTATTGTTTTTGACGTGCTGAACTATGAATAGTGGATGAAGGTTAATTAGAGAGAGAGAGAGAGAGAGAGAGAGAGAGAGAGAGAGAGAGAGAGAGAGAGAGAGAGAGAGAGAGAGAGAGTGAGAGTATTTTATTTTTACTCTATTGATCAAGGAAATGAAGGAAAATATTGTTATTGCTTTTTTTTGTTTTTAAATATACATTCTGATTTTTTTATTTTTTTGTTGTTGCTGTTTATTGATCATTGTTTGTACTAGGTGTCACGGAAACAGTAATTGTGATGTTGTTTTGCGCGAGTTATGTTGCAATATACTGTTGAATTCCGGTGTGTGTGTGTGTGTGTGTGTGTGTGTGTGTGTGTTTGTCTATTATGAAGCTGTAACATGAAAGCAGATGATGTTTTCCATTTACTTACTGGCTCACCACCAGAGGGAAGATCAAGTGTTCGAGAGAGAGAGAGAGAGAGAGAGAGAGAGAGAGAGAGAGAGAGAGAGAGAGAGAGAGAGAGAGAGAGAGAGAGAGACTACTTATTAATTTGAGCAATGTTACATGTATGACCAGTAAAACATAAATAAAATATTCTAACATTACTAACAAAAACAAGAGAAAATATAAAGAAATTTACCAATAACCACAATAAGACAATAACCATAACAAGACAAAGTACTTACATACCAGGCTGACAATCCCACCCTCAATGTCCTCCAAGAAAATGAAAGGTAACTTATATTCTCCCCTATCCTTCCTATCACCTTTACATAGCATAGAAAGTCAGCATTGACAAAAACCTATTACTCTTCGCTCTTCAGTGTCCACGTGTCTTCCCATTCTCTAACTCAAGAAGCACCACACAATTACACCCACATTATTCACACTCTTAGTCCCGCAGTCCCCTGGTGGAAAGGTAAAAGTTTCGTGGACAACCCTATTTCATCACTGCTGACCACAACAGCAAATAAAAATAAATAAAAAGCTAAGATGAAGTGAATGACAGTATGAATCTCTAGATAGGATTACTTTCTTTAGTGACTGACGGAAAGTAGAAGGGCCCCTTATTCAGAAACGCTTAGATTTCACCACAAGTATTTTCAAAGGCCACAGATATGATTACCCTGCTTCCCAAGAGTGCAACACATGTTAATAATATAGAAAATTTGTTAATACGTCATTAGAACCGTAAAAACACCCTAAAAACCCGTGTAATTTCATTTTGAAAATAGTGGAGATGCGGCGCAGAGGTGTTTCAGAATATGGGCTAAGATGCTGCATAGGTAAAGAACAGGCAGGTGTAGAATTACAGGTGGACAGGTGACAGGTTGACAGGTGGAGGATGACGTGGGACATGAGTAGAAGGGAAGATGAGTAGTGCAGCAAAGTGAACAGGGAGTGTGTTTCGTGTGTTTCGTCTTCTTTTTCCTTCCCTCTTTCCTTCCTTCCTTGTCTGTTGTGTTGCGTTGCATTTTGTGTTGTTGTTTGTTTGTTGTTTGTTTGTTGATGTTGCTGATGTTTTCTTTCTTCTTCTTCGTCTTCTTCTTCCGCTTCTGCTGCTGTTTCTGCTGCTGCTGCTGCTGCTGCTGCTGCTTCAGTTGTTGTTGTTATTATTATTAGATTATTTGTAAAAAAACTCCAGTAAGTAGATGGGGCACTACCCCACATACGCGCACATACACACACACACACACACACACACACACACACACATACACACACCACACACGCACAGACACGCACACGCACAGACACAAACACGCACAGACACACACACGTACAGACACACACACTCACACACACACACGCACAGACACACGCACGCACACACACACACACACACACACACACACACACACACACACACACGAGAAAGGTTACATGGCTAACAGTAAATTGTAAAGATTGATGTACGTTTACAACTTGTTTTAATGTCAATGTTAAGCCGAAAATTACGACCGTGAACTTGCGGAATGCATTAATGAAAAACATCTCAAGTGAAAAGTAAAAATGACATAAGATAGATGATGAACTATGATATTTGAGTCAAAGCTGTGAAAAAAACAAAGAAAAAGTCTTAATTAATGACTACAAGCGATATTTTTGAGCTCATTAACCGGAAAGAAAAAGAAAAATTCAAGGAAATGAAGCCATCATGTAAAATTAAAGCAGTTCCACCAGAGAGAGAGAGAGAGAGAGAGAGAGAGAGAGAGAGAGAGAGAGAGAGAGAGAGAGAGAGAGAGAGAGAGAGAGAGAGAGTGCGCGCGCGCGACCCCATTACCCAGAACTCAAATTCACAGGTGTAAAAGACATCGTAGTTTACCTGGCGCTGTGACCTGAACAAACACGTCATTATGGAGTCAAGGAGCAGGGGAGTGAAATGCGTATAATTACCGACGACTCTCCAATTATGTCCTGTTTTGGCGGCTCGGTGTTCCTGCCTCGAGACGCCGTGTGTGTGGAAGTTAAGAGACGCAGGAGGAGCAGCAGCAACAGCAGCAGCAGCAGGAGGAGCAGCAGGAGGAGGAGGAGGAGGATAAAGGTGAAGGTCATGAAGACGAAAAGATGATGATGCTAAAAAGAACGAGGAGGAGGAAAAGAGATGAACAACAAGAACAAGGAGGAAGAGGATGATAAAGGCAAGGATCATGAAGAGGAATAAAATGATGTTGAAGCAAAAAAAGAGGAGGAGGAGGAGGAGGTAGAGGAGGAGGTGAAGAAGAAGAAAAAGAAGAAAAGAATAGGAAGAAAAAGAAGAAGAAGGATAAGAAGAAGGCGGAGGAGGAGAAGGAGGAGGAGGAGAAGAAGGTGGAGGAGGAGGAGGAGAATACATAGGAATACATAGGAAAGACGAGTGACAGGAGGCCTTGCGACCTATGACAAGGTCACTCGTTCTCTATACTACATCTGTAATAAGCTATATACTTAGCAGGAGGCAAGGATAGAACAGAAGAAGCTCCTCCCCACCCACCATTCCCTCCGGCGTTACCTGGCAAGAAATAAAACGGAAAGTTCACCCCGATTGCTGAGAGGAACAATCAAGGAAATTTATATAGGAAAGATGGGAAAAAGAAGAGATCTAGTGTAACTACTGCTATCGCAAAAAAATAAATAAATAAATGAATAAAATAAATAAAATAAAATAAAATAAAATATCGGAAACCATTTTCTTTATAAAACTTATCTAATTTAGTTTTGAAGGTAGCCACCGTATTAACTTGCACTACAGACGCTGGTAACTTACTCCAACATTCAACTACTCTTACGTTAAAAAAGTTTCTTCGCAAATCAGTATTACATCGCTGTCCTTTAAGTTTCAAGCCGTTACTTCTTGTTAGTGATTGCGACAGCTCAGAGATTTTTGTAATCTATTTTATCTATATTCTTAAGTATTTTGAACGTTTGGATGAGATCACCTCGGATGCAACGATCTCTAAGAGAAAACATATCTAATCTTTTTAGACGTTCATCACAAGACAGACCACGTATTCCTGGGATTAGTTTGGTTGCTCGTCTTTGCACGCTCTCCAATTTCTTAATGTTTTTTTCTGATATCATGGAGACCAGAACTGAACCGCATATTCCAAATGCGGTCTCACTAATGACGTATATAGACGCGTTATGACTTCGGGTGTTTTACAATCAAAATTACGCGCAATAAATCCTAAGACAGTGTTTGCTTTACGACTCGCGGCCGAACACTGCGTTGCACATTTCAAGTCATTTGTTACTAATATCCCCAGGTCCTTCTCTTCGGCGAATTTGGATATTCTTGATACAATGCCGCAGTCTAAGTCAAAAAAAGCAACGGGCCCAAAACTGAACCTTGGGGGGACACCACTCGTAACTTGAAGGTTTAGGAGGAGGAGGAGGAGGAGGAGAAGAAGGAGAAGAAGGAGAAGAAGAAGAAGGAGATGAAGGAGAAGGAGAAGAAGAAAAAAAGGGGAGGAGGAGGATAAGGAAAAAAATATATTGTGATATGAAATTGAATACTAGCAAGTTTACAGTAATGTTTAAGCTAAGTTAACATGAACGAAAGCACGTAAACAATTAATTAAGCAAGTTGATGCCGAGTTCTTTTTTTTTTTTTTTGTCATTCAAGACACGGAAAAAAAGGAGAAAAAAAGTAAGAGACGACGCAAACAGTAAAAGAAAAAAAAGTAGAGGCAAAGAAAAGGATGAGATGAAGGGAGGTAAGAAGAACGAATGTGGAGATGAAGACGAGTAAAAACAAATTAAGAAGGGGAAGAAAATTAAAGCGACTAAGAAATAAGGAAGAAAGTGAAGATGTTGAAGGAAAGACTGAGAAAAGGAGGCAAAAGAAGGAAGTTAGAGGAGAAAAATAGGAGGAAAAAAGTGAAATTGAAGGAATAAAAGGAAAATGAGACCAAGGCAAGAACAAGAAAAGTAAAAAGGAGAAAAGGAGAAAAATACAGGAAGTAAATAAAGTTATAAAGATCTTAGAAAAGGAGTGAAGAAGAAAATATGAAGCAAGAAAAGAGATAGAAGATTAGAAAAAGAAGGAAGAGAAGGAGAAAAGATAAAGAAGAGACATCTGGCGGCTGCTTCTTCTGTTTCGTTTTCTCTTCTTTTCTTCTCTGTTCTTGTTCTTAATCCTCACTGTTAATGACTGCAAGAAAACAATGTGAAAATGAAAGAATAAAAAGATTCATAGGAAGGAAAAGGAGGCAACAGGTCTCTCTCTCTCTCTCTCTCTCTCTCTCTCTCTCTCTCTCTCTCTCTCTCTCTCTCTCTCTCTCTCTCTCTCTCTCTCTCTCTCTCTTTGCGAGGCCTAGGTACGCAAATAGAAAAAATAGATCGTAGGCATTTTCGTGTAAATCATGCAGGGATTTAGAATATCCTGACTCGCGCTGTTTGTCGTGAGTGACGTGAAACATATTATTATTGTGAGGATTCAAATGAAGCACCTGCCATTACCATCACCACCATCCCATCACCACCACCACCACCACCACCACTGCTTCTTTTGTTGTTACTGGTACTACTGTTGCTGCTACTAATGACACGGTTATTCTATTGTTGTTGCTGCTATTATTATTGTCGGTGGCTGTGGTGTTATTGTTTTTATCCTTGTTATTGCTGCTCGTCCGCTTCCTCTTCTTCCTTTTCTTCTTTTTCCTCTTCCTCTTCCACTCTTGTTCTTCCTCTTCTCCTTCACCTCTTCCTTCTTCACCCCCATATCCTCCACCTTCACAGAGAGAGAGAGAGAGAGAGAGAGAGAGAGAGAGAGAGAGAGAGAGAGAGAGAGAGAGAGAGAGAGAGAATTTCACCTGACGGGAAAGAAAATGAGGACGAAAGTTGAGATTGGGATGGATCGGGCGGCGAGGAGAGGATGGAAGGAGGAGTGACAGCCGCGCCGCCTCCACCCAGCCAGCGAGAAGACACAGAAGCAGGCACGGGCGAGTAAACGGGAGGAGGAGCGAAAATATAATAATAAGCACAGAAAGAGGAAGTGTAAGACAGTTACAGGGTGTGAAAAGTTGTAGGACTCTCTCTCTCTCTCTCTCTCTCTCTCTCTCTCTCTCTCTCTCTCTCTCTCTCTCTCTCTCTCTCTCTCTCTCTCTCTCTCTCTCTCTCTCTCTCTCTCTCTCTCTCTACAGCAACTGGTAACAATAGCAACAAGAGAGCATGAAGCCACAAAAGTGCTTGAATTTTTCTCATTTCGACGGACTTTCTCTCTCTCTCTCTCTCTCTCTCTCTCTCTCTCTCTCTCTCTCTCTCTCTCTCTCTCTCTCTCTCTCTCTCTCTCTCTGATCTTCATTTTACTCTCTCTCTCTCTCTCTCTCTCTCTCTCTCTCTCTCTCTCTCTCTCTCTCTCTCTGATCTTCATTTTACTCGTTTTCTTTCTGTTTTTCTTCTTTTGTGTCGTTCTTTTCCATTTCCTTATTTATTTTTTTTTTGTCTTCCTTTAATTGTAGTCTCCAACATTTCTTCAAATTCTCCTTCCTCCTCCTTTGTCTCTTCTCGTCTTTTCTTTCATTCCTTTTTTATCTTTTCTTTTTAACTCTTCCTTATTCTTGTGTTTCTTTCCTCGTCTTGCACTTCTTGTCTTTACTTTTTTGTTTCTATTCTGCTGTTATTTCTTCTTCTTTTCTTCTTTTTCTTCTTTTTTTTCTTTCTTCTTCTTCTTTATTATTTTCCTTTTCGTTTTTCTCTTTCTTGTTTCTTTCTTCGTCTTGCACTTCTTGTCTTTACCTCTTTGTTTCTATTCTGCTGTTACTTCTTCTTTTCTTCTTTTCTTCTTTCTTCTTTTTCCTTCTTCTTCTTCTTTTATTATTTTCTTTTTCGTTTTTCTCTTTCTTGTATTCTTTTTTTCACCATTCTCTTCCTCTTCACTCCTCTCCTTCCCTATCCTTCCCCTCTTTCTTCCCCCTTCACCTTACATTCCGTTCCTGTTCTTATACAAACCATCAAACACCTGTCACCAACTCTCCCATCACCTCCTTTTCACCTCTCCTCTCACTACCCTCCCTTCCCTTTTTTCCCTTCCCCTAGTATAATCAATGCTTGACACCTGTTTACCCTCCCCACTCATCCAGCTCTCCCTTTCCTCTCCCACCTGGAAAATGCCCCCTCGTAAATTTCTGGTTTTGATGACACGCACAGACCCCTCGGGAGGCGCCTGACGAGAGGAAAAAGACCCGTGCGATTTTCCCCCTGTGAAGAATCTCTTGTAGCTTGTCTTCTTCGTCTTTGTTGTTGTCTTCTCTTTGCTTTCATATTCTTCTTTATCTTCTATTTCTTTTTGTGCATCTGTCTATTTTTACTCAATTAGCTTCCCTATTTATGTGCTGTTTGTCTTTTCTTCCACCTAATTCTTGTTGTTTCTTGTGTTTTCTTCGCCTTCTTTTCCTCCCTTTTTTTTCTTTTTGCGTTACTATTGTTTTTCACTCCTTTTATCTCTCTCTCTCTCTCTCTCTCTCTCTCTCTCTCTCTCTCTCTCTCTCTCTCCTGACAATGCTCTCGGTGCATAGTGTGTGTGTGCATGTGCGCGCGCGTAGTAAATGCTTGCTGTAGTTGTTGACTCTGTTTTTGTTTGTATTTATTTATTCATTCTTATGCATTCGTCATTTTCTGTGTACGTGCTATTTTTGATGAATGTTGGTTTGTTTGTTTTTTTCTCCTTGATTTTTTATCCTTTATTTACGTATGTGTTGTTTTTCTTTCGTCCTGTCTCTTTGTTTACGTGTTCATTTCATTTGCTTATTTATCTTTGTTTATTCGCTTTCTCTCTCGGTCCTCTTAGGTTTGTTATGTGCATCAGTATCATTATCTTGTCTTATTTTTTTTGTATGAAGTGTATATCGAGATTATTATTTTCTTACTTTGGTTATTACTCATTATAATTACCTGTTGTTCTCCTTCATATTTATCTTATATTTCTGTATTATCGTGTATTTCAAGATACTGCTTCTATTATTAACTGTCGGCGGTCCGCGTGCTCGTCATAAGTGGGAATTATTATTAGCGAGTGTTGAGGCTGAGGGGATGATTGGATCAGGATGTGAAGTGGGGAGAGAGAGAGAGAGAGAGAGAGAGAGAGAGAGAGAGAGAGAGAGAGAGAGAGAGAGAGAGAGAGAGAGAGAGAGAGAGAATGAATGAATGAGTACATGTTGCCTACACAAGTACATTCGTCTGTCTTCGTCTGTTGTCTCTGTCTGTGCATTCTTCCATACACATACATGTATAGAATTATGTCTTGGTTACTTGAATTTGTGTAAGGATATGTAATTCTACAGGTAATGCTGAAATTTAAGTGCTTAGAAATTTGCTTGTATAGGTCAGCTGGTAATCTTCATCTAGTCATCTTCATTTATATATATATATATATATATATATATATATATATATATATATATATATATATATATATATATATATATATATATATATATATATATATATATATATATATATATATATATATATATATATATATATATATATATATATATATATATATATATATATATATATATATATATATATATATATACGAGTATTGTGTGTGTGTATATTATATATGTGTGTGTGTGTGTATATATTATATATTTTCTTTTTTTTTATACACAAACATACACATATGTTAACAACTTTATTATGATCACCAGTAACTAACATTCTCCACGTTCTCTAGTCACCCTTAAGATAAGACATCACCACTATCACTGTTACTAGTAACCTCTAACATATTCTACTGTTTCATAATTCATCCTTATTTTGTCTTCAAATAATACGATTTTATTTATCCTCTTTACTCTTCCCACACTCCTGCATACATATTTGCTGTATGAGTGCCGGCGTCCCTGTCAGCGGGAGAGACTCAGGAAGCATCTCGGATGCATGTGGTCTTCTCTCGCTCCAAGAAGTGTATTCATAGATTCCTCGTTTTCTTTCAGCTCTAAGCTATTTTCTTCAGTCGTCTTATGCTTATTGGTCGTGTGTTCCTGGAAATGTAAACCTTCATCTCCTCCTCAGGTCACGCTGCAGTGGACCTCTCTCTCTCTCTCTCTCTCTCTCTCTCTCTCTCTCTCTCTCTCTCTCTCTCTCTCTCTCTCTCTCTCTCTCTCTCTCTCTCTCTCTCTCTCTCTCTCTCTCTCTCTCTCTCTCTCTCTCTGTGTGTGTGTGTGTGTGCGTGCGTGTGTGTGTGTCATCAGTATTTTGTCCATATTACCAATGAATAAGTTTACTGTCTTCTTCCTCACTTCATTCTTTTCACTGGTGTGCGTTGGAACGTTCTCTCTTTCTCAGCGTCGTTTAATCTCACCTCAGTTTACTTAGTGCCTTTGAGAGCCGGGCGTCGGAACACCTGTGAGGGAATTTTAACTTGACTTACTATATGGAAACTGGATTTTTAGTTTTTTACTCTTGTAATTTATGTATGGGTATAGATCGATTTTCTGTTTTGTATAAAATATTCACAAACACACACACACACACACACACACACACACACACACACACCACCTCCCGTTTGCTGTAGGTGTGTGTTTCTTTCTTTTATATGAGTCTGTACGTATGTATGTTTGTATATGCGTCTTTTTATCTTTGTCTATCTTTTTCTGTATTTGTCTTAATTTTTCTCCCCCTTCTCTCTCTCTCTCTCTCTCTCTCTCTCTCTCTCTCTCTCTCTCTCTCTCTCTCTCTCTCTCTCTCTCTCTCTCTCTCTCTCTCTCGGGAAATTACTCGGCCAGCATGAAGGGAAGTCATGTTTTAAATTCTCTTCGGCTACCAAGCACACTTTCACTCCACACACACACACACACACACACACACACACACACACACACACACACACACACACACACACACACACACACACACACACACACACACACACACACACACACACACACACACACACACACATATCTCTGCCATTAACGCACATAATTAATCTCTCTCTAAAGACAGGAGTATTTCCGGACGAACTTAAAAAAAAGCCAAAGTTATTCCAGTATTCAAATATGGTAATATAAATGACATTAATAATTATAGACATATCAGTTCTTCCTGCAGTGAGTAAAGTTTTTGAAAAGGTTATATGTTTTTTTTGTTAATTATATTGAAAATAACAACTTATTCTCTGACTGTCAGCATGGGTTTATATCAGGACGCTCTACTGAATCAGCTATTTCTCAATTTACTTTAAACTCCATTGTAAGCTATCTAGAATGTGTGGTATTTTATAAAGAATAAGAAACAACCTTACATCACTAGCACTAGGTCAGTATATATTACACACTCTGTTACTCACATTTAATGTATTGTGTATCAGTTTGGGCATGTACTTAGCCCTCTTTTCTAAATAGATTGCAAATAGCCCAAAACAAAATATTCAGGTGCATATTTCACATGAGTAAATTTGGTTCTACACATAATGTAATTTTCAACTCACAAATTTCTTAATTTCAGTAACATTAATAGATACTTTCTGCTAATATTCATCCACAGATGTCTTACACAGACCCATGGAACCCATACTTTCCAAATGGTATGCACATCACACAACACACGCACTAATAATGTCAACCTTATTTGTCCTCAGTTCAGAATCGTTCTTTTCAGAAAGTGTGTTTTGCTCCAGACCTCATATTTGGAATGCTCAGCCAATGGTAGTGAAACTTCTAATTAGTAGTGGTAATTTGCATAAAAAAAAGGAAAATCTGTAAACACATTTGGTCACACTCCAAAACAGTCTGAATTAATTATTATCTAAGATTGTTATATTATTTTCATTATTATTATTGTTGACATTTTTTTATTACTATATAGTTATCATGGTTATTATTGATTTCTTATTTTTTACTGTGGTTACTATTTCTTATTTTTTACTATGTTATTATTATGGTTATGATTATCATTTACCAGTATTGCAAATTATTTTCATACTTGAGGGTTAGGTTCGCACTGCAACCTATAAAGAAAAATAAATAAATAAATAAAGTCTGTCGGGAAGCCTCAGCTTGACAGACTGAGCCAAAATCTGTTATGTATATATTGTATATATAATGTTTGTAATATAATGGCAATAAACATTTTACACACACACACACTATTCAATACTAACACAAACACAGCACCACATGACTCCTCCTCCGCCTCCACCTCCTCCTCTTCTTCCTCTTCCTCTTCGTCCTCTTTTTTTTTTTTTTTTTCACGACGTGTATAATATGTACGATAATACCAGGGCAGTAGATATAGTTTTTGATTTCCAAAAAGCATTTGATAAAGTTCCTCATAAGCGCCTCCTATATAAAGTTAAAACTCACGGCACATCAGATGACCTCGCTGCGTGGATAGAGGAATGGTTGACAGACGGCAAACAGCGAGTAGTAATTAACGATAATTGTTCAAATTGGATCAGTGTAAGTAGTGGTGTTCCTTAAGGATCAGTCTTAGGACCGATCCTCTTCATAATATATATCAGTGACATAGATGAAAGGATCATAAGTAAATTGTCAAAATCCGCAGAACACTAAAATTGTTAACCAACCCAACGTCAAATTTTGCAAAAAGACACACTCATTAAATGATTTGAAAAGTTACTTATGAACTTTAATTTTGATAAATGCCACGAAATTACTTATTTACTTATTGCTTATTACTTATTGGAAATAGTAATCCGCAGGACAAAATAGGTAACACCCCCATCAAAAGCGTGGATGCCGGAAAAGATCTGGGAGTTCGTGTCAACAGACCTTAAACCAAGCAAGCATTGCACTGAAGTCGTTAAAATTGCTAATAAACTAATAGGCTTCATAGGAAGATCTTTCACATTCAAATCAGAGAAAATCATTTTGGCCTTGTACAACTTACTCGTTACATCCTCATCTTGAATACAACGTACAGTTTTGGTCATTTACTACGAAAAGGATATTGAGAAATTAGAAAAAATATAATAAACCTTACGAGGAACGCCTTGAAGAACTTAATTTATTCTTCATATCCTAACGCAGACTAAGAGGGGACCTGATATTTCTTTACAAAATTTTTCAGTGTTTCATTAATATGAGACCTGAACTCTTCCCAACACTCAACCAGTCTAATGTTACAAGAAACAATGGCTTCAAATTAATAGGTAAGCAATTTCAAACAAATGAAACCAAACATTCTTTTTTCAATCGTGTCATAAATATCTGGAATTGTCTTCCATCAAGGTACTGTTGATTAATTTAAAACCCGCCTTAACAAGTATCTAGAAATAATCCGTGGTTGTCTTTGTTCATGTCTGAATAACGAACACGTTCACCCCGTATTATCTGTCATCTGATGGAGGTATATTTTACTAACGAAGGGAAACAATTATTGTGTAACAAACACTAAAGATTAAAGAACGAGGATGTTCAGTGTAGAAGAGGGGAATAGTTGAGTGTCGTAGAAGAAGAGGGGATAGTTGTCTGGAAGGTTGTGTCGAGTTGATAGATGGAGGAATTATTCAGTGTAGAAGAGGGGGATAGTTAAGTGTCATTGAAGAAGAGGGGATAGTTGTCTGGAAGGTTGTGTCGAGTTGATAGATGGAGGAATTAAATTTTTTGAGGCATTGAACAATACCAAATTTGCTCTGCCCAAATCAGAATTTCTAGAAAGATTAGAAGTAAGGCGTTGTGTAGCTTCCCTGCGTGAAATGTTTACTTCCTGAAGGGTTGGACGTCTATGAAAAGACGTGGAAAAATGCAGGGTGGTATCAGCAGCGTAGGGGTGGATAGGACAAGAAGTTTGGTTTAGAAGGTCATTGATGAATAATAAGAAGAGAGTGGGTGACAGGACAGAACCCTGAGGAAAACCACTGTTAATAGATTTAGGAGAAGAACAGTGACCGTTTACCACAGCTGCGATAGAACGATCAGAAAGGAAACTTGAGATGAATTTACAGAGAGAAGGATAGAAGCCGTAGGAGGATAGTTTGGAAATCAAAGCTTTGTGCCAGACTCTGTCAAAAGCTTTTGATATATCCAAGGCAACAACAAAAGTTTCACCAAAATCTCTAAAAGAGGATGACCAACACCCGGTAAGGAAAGCCAGAAGATCACCAGCAGAGCGGCCTTGACGGAACCCGTACTGGCGATCAGACAGAAGGTTGTGACGAGATATGTTAAAGACTCTTCCTGTTGAGGATAGATTCAAAAACTTTGGATAAGCAGGAAATTAAAGCAATAGAACGGTAGTTTGAGGGATTAGAACGGTCACTCTTTTTAGGAACAGGCTGAATGTAGGCAAACTTCCAGCAAGAAGGAAAGGTAAATGTTGACAGCTGAAAGAGTTTGACTTGGCAAGGTGCAAGCACGGAGGCACAGTTTCGGAGAACAATAGGAGGGACCCCATCAGGTCCATAAGCCTTCCGATGGTTTAGGCCAGCGAGGGCATGGAAAACATCATTGCGAAGAATTTTGATAGGTAGCATGAAGTAGTCAGAGGGTGGAGGAGAGGGAGGAACAAGCCCAGAATCGTCCAAGGTAGAGTTTTTAGCAAGGGTTTGAGCGAAGAGTTCAGCTTTAGAAATAGATGTGATAGCAATGGTGCCATCTGATTGAAATAAAGGAGGGAAAGAAGAAGAAGCAAAGTTATTGGAGATATTTTTGACGATGCCAGAAGTCACGAGGGGAGTTAGATCTTGAAAGATTTTGACACTTTGTTAATGAAGGAGTTTTTGGCTAGTTGGAGAACAGACTTGGCATGATTCCGGGCAGAAATATAAAGTACACGAGATTCTGGTGATGGAAGGCTTAAATCAGAAAAGGTTATACTTGCCTTATATAACTCACTGGTGCGCCCTCATCTAGAATACTGTGTACAGTTCTGGTCACCATATTACAAAAAAAGACATTGAAAAAATACAAAAGATACAGCGTAGAGTTACTAAGATGATTCCAAGATTGCGAAATAAGCCGTATGACGAACGACTGGAAGAACTAAACCTATTTAGTTTAACAAAGCGCAGGATAAGAGGAGACCTAATTGAAGTGTTCAGAATTTTTAAAGGATATAGTAACCTTGATGCAAATAAATATTTTACCATTGATTATTCAAATCAACAAGAAACAATGGATTCAAGATTATAACCAAACGATTTAATTCCCTCGAGGCGCCAGACATTTATATTTAATCACTCAGTAAATATGGAATAAACTTCATGCATAAATCGTAAACAGCAATTCTATTGAATCATTCAAAAATAAAAAAGACAAATATTTGAAAGCAAATCCTAACAAGCTCTCTTCTTGTCCGAATAATTACTAAATTCATTAATAAATTCTTATTTTAAAATAAGACACCAATTTTATTATAAATTGTGTTCATTTTCAGCCAGGCGTATAGAGTTCACCATATGGTGAATAGTAGGACTTCCCTTCATGCTTTCCTATGAAAATTCCATGTCAATTTTTCCTTACTGCATGGTACTTTTCCCAACTATTTCCATGCCAGCGCAAGCTAGAAGGAGTGGTGGGTGGGAAGGTGCCTTCTGCTGTGCTGTCCTGTCTCTCTTCCGTGTAGCTAGTTAGAAGTGATTACCAAACAGCCTCGCAAGGACCAAAAGGTCTGTTGTTGTTTGGTTTTCCTTTGTATTCCTTTGTATTCCTCCTCCTCTTCCTCCTCTTCCTCCTGCTCCTCTTCCATCATATGCCTACCTGTCCGCCCGTTTCCCCCTTCACCTATTCATCCATCTTGTAACTTCATTCCTCTCGCCTTCATTCCTGCTCATTCCTCAGCTGTCGGCGGCCCTAATCCCGCCTCACGCCCTATATAATACATCTTGCTGACACTCCCTTGCCAGACGTTGTTTTAGTAATGGTTTCCTCGGTGGGTGGTGGTGGTGGTGGTGGTGTGTTGTTCTCTAGAGTGTGATTCTGTTGTTGAGTTGTTTGGTTTGTTGTGTGCTGGCCTCTCTTTGTTTGTATCTCCGTTTGTCTCTCCTCTCTCTCTCTCTCTCTCTCTCTCTCTCTCTCTCTCTCTCTCTCTCTCTCTCTCTCTCTCTCTCTCTCTCTCTGTGTGTGTGTGTGTGCGCGCGCGCTGCGTCGGAATGTAACCCAAACAAAAATGAGCAAATAGAGGCAAGAAAATTGAAGTCTCCCTCTCTCACGTCATTAGGTCGAGCTGACAAACTTTCACCTTTTCCCTGGTGCCTGATGTAACGTCACCCGAGACTGCCTCTGCTCCCCTTATGCAAGTGAAGGCACGTGTAGGCGGAAGAGGAGGGGGAGGAGGAGATGGAGATGGTGTAGAAATAGCAGGAGGCAATAGAGTAGGAACAGATGGTGTAGGAGGAACACAAATACAGAAATGAAAAGGAATACAAAGAATAAAATAGGCAATACATCTTTTGATTTCTTAGATTTAGTCAGGGGAGGAGGAAGAGAAGGTGGTGGTAGTGATGTAGGAGGAGAAATGCAAAGAAATACAAACAAAGAAAAAACCAAACCGCAACACATTCCTTAATTACTACTATGTATAGATAGACTAAGAGAAAGAAGCAGTGGTGATAGTTATGGGGTAAGTGGAACAAGAGGTGTAAGAGGTAAAAGAGGAAGAACATAATTTAAAGAAATAGAGAAAAACAAACAGCTCATTGTTTTTTTCCTGTTAGGTGTAGACAGAAAAGGAGGAGAATCCTCTTAGGTATTCGTAAAAGTAGGAATACAAAAAAAATGCAAATAAATATAAAGGAAAACAAACGCCAAGATACCTTAGTTCCTGTTAGTTTGTTAAGAATAAATAGAAGTCTGAACAAGGATAGGTTGCTGTAACTGGAAGACTGGGTGAGTGGGGCTCGGTTCGCGCTTGCTTTCAGTACCAGGGATCTCGTGTACAGTTGCGGCCAGAAGTCTTGTAACCTGACGCTCACACTTCCACTGTGTTTAGCGTCTTCCTTCATTCTTGCGTCCTCTGATCTCCTTGGGACTTTTCGCTTCTCAGGTTTTACTAGGTGACAAACAGGACACCGGAGGAACTTACGATTGAGACGAAGCGGTTAAATTAGTGGAAAAGAATAAGGCACATGAACAAACTTTTGGCTGTAACTGTACTTTGCTAAATTTTCCTGTCGCGTGTAACGTAATTTTTATTTTTTCATGGGAAATTAAGTGAAATGTGAACGTCGGGAATGAAATTTAATTAAGCGCCATTTGAGCTTAGATGAATAGACTTATAAATGAACAGAAATTACTCTGAAACTAAAAGTGGCAACAAGGGATTATATTCAAGGTATTTATCTGAGCGAATTCTCGAAGTTGGAGGAGGAGGAGGAGGAGGAGGAGGAGGAGGAGGAGGAGGAGGAGGAGGAGGAGGAGGAGGAGGAGGAGGAGGAGGAGGAGGAGGAGGAGGAGGAGGAGGAGGAGGAGGAGGAGGAGGAGGAGCAGCAGCAGCAGCAGCAGCAGCAGCAGCACATAAGGAAACTATTTTATTTTATTCTTACTAAGAAGAAAAAAAAAAGTAGGAGGAAAATGAGGGTTAATAGCTATATATGTTTAATTCATGATCTGATTTAAGGCCGTATTTGTAGAGAGAGAGAGAGAGAGAGAGAGAGAGAGAGAGAGAGAGAGAGAGAGAGAGAGAGAGAGAGAGAGAGAGATGGGGCGGCACACATTAAAAAAAATAAATAAACGTAAAAAATACTGTAACAAAAAAAAAAACTGGAATATAAAACAAAACAGTCATTCTGGATAAATGACTGAAATAGAAAACCTGCAGCACAAAAACCAGGGTATTGCGGTGGTTGGGTAATTGCGTTCTTGATCTTGTACGAGGAAGAGGAGGAGGAGGTTAGCGTAATGATATTGGCTTGGCTATAACGAGTGTGTTTAGAGCAGCAAACTTTGTGTTGTGAGTGGCAGAGAAAACGGAGAGAGAGAGAGAGAGAGAGAGAGAGAGAGAGAGAGAGAGAGAGAGAGAGAGAGAGAGAGAGAGAGAGAGAGAGAGAGAGAGAGAGAGAGAGAGAGAGAGAGAGAGAATAACAGATTGACTAATGGACAGAGACGCACAGAGACAGACAAGACATAGAAACAAGCATAAAACGGCGAAAGACAAGTAAAATAACAGCAAAAGACAGAATGACAGACAAAAAGACAGACTTACAAACAGACAAGAGGAGCAAAAATATATATAGAGAACTAGAAACAGGCATAGAGAGTAACAGACAGAGATAGATAGAAAGTCACAAAGATACATAAATGAAATCAAGCAGACAGACAAACAAGTAGACAAGTTAATGAAATGTATAGACACAAATTTCCAGACAGAACTAAAAGGACAGAGAAGGAAGCAGAGACAGACAGAAAAAGACTTATAGAAAGGGGTCGGTGAAAAATTTAATTATCGTTACTATGACCCTATAGTGTGTGGCGCAAAAACTGTCACAAGATGATCAAAGGAAGGGACGAAGAAAGAAAAAAATTGAAGGGAAGGAAAGGGGAATGAATACAGGAAAGGAAGGCGGAAAAAAAAACGAAGGAAAGAAACAAATAAAAAGAATTAATGAATGAATGGAAACAGGAAAAGATCGAGGAAAGGTGAGGTGGTGGAGGAGGAGGAGGTGGAGGATTATGGCAAGATAACAAAAGAGAAGAACGAAAGGAGAGAGAGAGAGAGAGAGAGAGAGAGAGAGAGAGAGAGAGAGAGAGAGAGAGAGAGAGAGAGAGAGAGAGAGAGAGAGAGAGAGAGAGAGAATGTTATGATCTCTTCTTGTTGTCTTTGTTACATCTTTAACCTCCTTTCTCTTTCATATCTTTAGTCCAAGCAAGAATTTTTTTTTCTCTTTAGATATGAGGAATTCTTTCTATATTTCTATTACAGTGGTCTTAATTAGGAGGGAAGACCGTGGTATTTTTTTTTTTTTAATGTAGAGACCTTTAAATATTCTCTCTCTCTCTCTCTCTCTCTCTCTCTCTCTCTCTCTCTCTCTCTCTCTCTCTCTCTCTCTCTCTCTCTCTCTCTCTCTCTCTCTCTCTCTCTCCCCTTCCTCCCTATCCTGAAGCGTTTACTTTTCCTGGTTCTTATTAAATATGCGTCCGGGCTTCCTGTGAACCGGTAAAGTCGGTTCGTAAACAAATGAACCACCACCACCACCACCACCACCTCCACCGCAGCCAACTTTCCAGCTAACAAGACCGAACTAAAGGCAACATTAGCGTCCCATAGAGTAGCTCACGCGACATTCATAGCAAAATAAACTCCATAAACACACACGCAAATGGAACCTTTTCATTTAACTTTTTTGACCGAGCCGGAGGAGGAAGGGAGAGGAAGGACAGCGTGGAATGGGGAGGTTTTTTTTTTTTTGTCAGTGTGTGTGTGTGTGTGTGTGTGTGTGTGTGTGTGTGTGTATTTCTCTCTCTCTCTCTCTCTCTCTCTCTCTCTCTCTCTCTCTCTCTCTCTCTCTCTCTCTCTCTCTCTGGGAAAGCAAAGTGTGTCTGTCTTTAATCTTTCTCCCTTATTTGTCTCCTTCCAACTCTCTCTCTCTCTCTCTCTCTCTCTCTCTCTCTCTCTCTCTCTCTCTCTCTCTCTCTCTCTCTCTCTGTCTCTGTCTCCTTCACTCACATTCCCCCACAGCATCTCTCTTTTCCACTCCCCCATCTCTTTTCTCCTGCATTCCCGCTCTCTCCCACCCTCAGCCTCTCTTTCCCACGCGTGCCTTGCCTACGTCAAGACCAATTAAAACTTGGCTGGCCCCGTGTCCTCCTAATTGGCGCCGTACACCCGCGGCCACGGCGTAATGCAAATTGCCCGCCCGAATTCACGCCGGAGACCATAATGAAAACGGAGGGCGCGATATTCTCATCCACATGGCGTCTGACACAACGTAATTAGTGGCTCACTTCTTCCCCCATGCCTCCTACCGCTTCTCCTCTTAGTTCCTCTTCCCCCTTCCCCTCCCTTGTGTTGATTCGCGCCTGACTCTAGCCCGACTTCCGCCTCCTGTTTCTTTTAGTCCTCTATCTTAGTTGTTTGTTGTGTTCTGGTAGGTTCAGTCTTTCTCCTCCTTGTGTTGATTTGTCCTGACTCTTGCTTACTGTTTCTTGTAGTTATCTGTCTCTTATTGTCCTCCCTGCATCTACGAGTTGTCTTCTAGTGTCTGGCTAGCTGTCTGTCTCGCTGTGCACTAGAAGGTTAAGAGCGTGTTGTGGTATGTTGGGGTTTGACTGGTGTGGTGGTGGTGGTGGTGGTGGTGGTGGTGCTGGTGGTCTTTCTATGCTTTTTGGCTTTTTGTTCTTTTTTCTTGTTTTTGTTTTTTCTTCTTTTTGTTCAATTTTTTCTTATTTTTTTCTTGTTCCTCTCCTCCTCCTCCTCCTCCTCCTCCTCCTCCTCCTCCTCCTCCTCCAGCCCTACCTAGCTACTTAAACATTTCCTTTGATTATTTCTTTACTTTTCATTCGGTCCTTTGTTTTTTTGTTTTTTTTCCTCTCCTTCCTCTCTCTCCCTCCTTCCCGCATTCCCTTTTGTGTTGTTATTAATCCTCAGCTTTGCTTTCTCCCCTCCTTTACCCAGCCAACCTTCCTTCCCGCAGCAAACATTCTCATTCTCTTTGTTCCTCCTTCTCACCTCCTCTCGTATTCACCGTTTTTTTTAATGTTTTTTTCTTTCGTTCGTTCTTTCTTCGTTTCTCTTTTTTTCTATTCTTTTCTTCCTTCGTCTTTCTTTTGTCTCATATTTTTTGGTCGTTTTGTTTGTTGTTGTTGTTGTTGGTGGTGGTGGTGGTGGTGGTGGTGGTTCTTGTTTTTGGTTCTTCTTCTTCTTTTCTTTTATCTGTTCTTTCTTTTTCTTTTCTTTTGTCTTGAAGCTTCTTCTTCTTCTTCTTCTTCTTCTTCTTCTTCTTCTTCTTCTTCTTCTTCTTCTTCTTCTTCTTCTTCTTCTTCTTCTTCTTCTTCTTCTTCTTCTTCTTCTTCTTCTTCTTCTTCTTCTTCTTCTTCTTCTTCTTCTTCTTCTTCTTCTTCTTCTTCTTCTTCTTCTTCTTCTTCTTCTTCTTCTTCTTCTTCTTCTTCTTCTTCTTCTTCTTCTTCTTCTTCTTCTTCTTCTTCTTCTTCTTCTTCTTCTTCTTCTTCTTCTTCTTCTTCTTCTTCTTCTTCTTCTTCTTCTTCTTCTTCTTCTTCTTCTTCTTCTTCTTCTTCTTCTTCTTCTTCTTCTTCTTCTTCTTCTTCTTCTTCTTCTTCTTCTTCTTCTTCTTCTTCTTCTTCTTCTTCTTCTTCTTCTTCTTCTTCTTCTTCTTCTTCTTCTTCTTCTTCTTCTTCTTCTTCTTCTTCTTCTTCTTCTTCTTCTTCTTCTTCTTCTTCTTCTTCTTCTTCTTCTTCTTCTTCTTCTTCTTCTTCTTCTTCTTCTTCTTCTTCTTCTTCTTCTTCTTCTTCTTCTTCTTCTTCTTCTTCTTCTTCTTCTTCTTCTTCTTCTTCTTCTTCTTCTTCTTCTTCTTCTTCTTCTTCTTCTTCTTCTTCTTCTTCTTCTTCTTCTTCTTCTTCTTCTTCTTCTTCTTCTTCTTCCTGCCCCACACACCACCATCACCACCTTGCCCCACACCCTTTCCTCTTTCCTCGCCTGAATTTTTTCCCTATCCTGTTTATTTGCAACCTCCTTTTATGCCTCGATATTCAAATAAACCTTCATTCTCTACCTGGATTGAATATGTTAATGAGATGGACACCAATCACTATCTCCAGTGGTGTTTTTTTTATTATGTCATTTCGTACAATTTACATCACCCCGCGGCACGACCCGTACATAATACATGGGTGTTTTGTAGATCATTCCATGGAGGGAGCGGAGGGGAGGGGAGGAAGACTGCTGCTATGACCTCACTCGATATTATTTTGTTTAAGTGATTTGCATGTATTTTTTTTTATTATCTATATCACTTCCGTGTAATTTAATATCACGATGCAGTTTTATTGTATCTATCGGTTTTATCAGGTGTGTTTGGTAAATGCAGAATACATAAACTCGTGTTAGTGTGACCGTTGTGTAAAACTTTCCAACCCGACGCTCGACTCAATTACAAAGTTTTTTTTTATTTTCTCTCGCTCTCTTTTTCCTTGAACTCTCCGTCCGAGTCGAAAAAAACGGGGAAAAAACGTAACTTGAACCTCCGTGAGTGTGGCAGTGGTTTGGTTCAGCTGAGATTGTATCCGCTAGCGTAACCTTCGGAGTTAAATATGGTTCGTTTACATTTAATGAGACCTGAGGATAGACGTGAGTGAAGGGTGGCAAAACAATAATAAATACAAATATAAATATGTAACCTTCAGGAAGTAAATGTAATTCGTTCACTCTTATGGTAGTTTGAAATAAATTAAAGTGAATAGCAGCAAAACGGTGAATGCAAATGTAGCAGCGGTCGCTAATGCTATTTCTATTTACTACATAAAAAAGGAAACAAAAAAATAATAATAAAGTAGAGAAAATTAGGAGATTGCATAATGTCTGTTAATCTACACAAAATAGCAGCTCCTCTTTCTACCACCACCACCACCACCACCACCACCACCACCCATGTCCTAGAAATGCCAACATGATATCTGTAATTATCATCAGACTCTGAGATGCTCTTGTGCCGTCGTGCATAAAAGGAAAATTACCAAACTTTTTTTTTTTTTGTGACAGAGTAATAGCAGAAGAGGATCTACATGACAGACATACAGACAGACAAATAAAGAAATATGAATAAAGACAGGTATTAAATAAACAAAAAAAAAAAGGAAAAGTCTAAAGAAGCTATCAAAAAAAAAAATAGAATTCCTGAGCATGATTCCAAAAGAAAAAAAAATCATGTTCAGGCGAATAAAATGCCACTCAATTGTACGTATTTCTACCTCTCTTTTCATTTCGTCGGGTATTCTGAGATACCGCTAAAAATACTGATACTGAAAGGACTCGCTCAAGTGACGTCCATGGGGAGTAAGAGAGAAAAGGTTGGTAAAAAAGATGACTAGGGAGGAGCGTATTGGATGCATGAAGGGAGGGAAGGAGAGAGAGAGAGAGAGAGAGAGAGAGAGAGAGAGAGAGAGAGAGAGAGAGAGAGAGAGAGAGAGAGAGAGAGAGAGAGAGAGTCCTTGAGGTCATGGCAGAGGAAGAAGGAACATGGGATGATATAGGGAAGGTACATTTTGTGTGTAGTGAAAGAAATGGAAAAAGAAAGGGGGATGGGATATTGTGGGCGTGTTGGTGGTTGGGTTCTGCTATTGTTTGTGTCGTTAGAGGAAAGGGGAAAGAAGATGGGAGATAATGTTTGTGCTGTTAGTGACTGCACAGTGTGGTAGGTAGTTGGCACAGTTTGTTGAATGGAGTGGAGATCAAAAATGAAAACGAGAAAGATAGGAGAGAAAAAAAAAAGGTGGAAGAGGGTGTTTTGTTGAGTGCAATGGAAAGGTAAAGGAAAACAGGATTATAATTAGAAAGGTAAAAAAAAGATGGAAGAGGACATATAGTAGAAATAGGGGAGGGCTTGTACGTAGGCTAAGTTTAATGAATGTAATGAGAGAGTAAAAGGAAAAGATAAATGAGAGACTGCATGTGTGGTGGTAGTGTTCAAGGAAGGCACCAGGAGGAGGGAGAAAAGGAGGAATGGAAAGGTGTGTGTGTGATAATAGTACTGATGGGTAAGCAGTGATTTGAATATAGTAAGAAAGGAAGATAGAGCTATGTGTATGTATTGGGTAGAAGTGCAGTGTTTTGATTGTGATGGGAGGAAAGGAAGGGAAGGGAAGGGGAAAGGACGAGAAAGATGCAATATTTTGAGTGTGGTGGGAGGAAGAGGAAGAGAGAGAGAGAGAGAGAGAGAGAGAGAGAGAGAGAGAGAGAGAGAGAGAGAGAGAGAGAGAGAGAGAGAGAGAGAGAGAGAGAGAGAGAGAGAGAGAGAGAGAGAGAGAGAGAGAGAGAGAGAGAGAGAGAGAGAGAGAGAGAGAGAGAGAGAGAGAGAGAGAGAGAGAGGGACGGCAAAGTGTCATAGCCTCTAAATATGGTTCTACTCATGTATCATTCCTTTCCTGACCCTTGCTAACCTCTCCTCTCCTCTCCCTCCCTCCCTTCCCTCCCTCCCTACTTCCCTCACCTCACCTCTTCCGACTGCCAAACCTTTCCCCTTCCTCTCCTCCCCCCTCTCACCCCCTCATCCTCCCTCACCTTTTGCCTTACTCAATGTCCCTCTCACCTTTTTCCCTAACCATCTCAATACCACCCTCCCTCACCTCTCACTCCTCTCCCTTGCTAGCGACACCTTCCCTGCCACACCCCTCCCTCACCTCTCACCCTTGTCACCCTCTCCCCTGCTCGCTTCACTCGCCCACTCGCTCGCTCGTTGCATTTGGGGAGTGTGTTGTTGTCGAGTCCTCGGGGAGGCTCGTTATATCGAATGGTATGTTCCGCGTGACCAATTTTATAGATCTAGGAGTAAATTAAACCATTTTTGGGGAGGTTCCCACGAGGCGAGGCGTCCGTGTATGTCCGAGGTGCCACAGGGCGTGACGTCAGAGGGGCCGCTGTGACGTCATTGACCAAAGGGCGTCTCCTGTGGGCCTTCCTGAAATAGGTGGTGACGGGAAAGTGATGTTTTATTTGTTTGATTTATCTTTTGTATGTATGACTTTGTGTATGAGAGAGAGAGAGAGAGAGAGAGAGAGAGAGAGAGAGAGAGAGAGAGAGAGAGAGAGAGAGAGAGAGAGAGATGGCTCGAGAATTCAGGAAGAGACAGTAAGAAGAGGAAGTAAAGGAGACGTAGGGAGGTAAGTGAAGGGAGGGGATCAGAGATGGGTCGGGAAGGGGAAGAAGAGAAGGTAGGGAGGGGAGCCAGTGCAGCTCTTCATCCCCCGGGGGAGGGACGTCCATGGGATCTGTCTTCAGGTATTTTCCACGAGAGGGAGATTACAGGGAATCCCTTTATCTCTGCCAACTCCGCGCCCTTCCCTCGACCGCTCCCTTCCCTCCCCTCCCTTCCCTCTTCTCCCCTGCTCATCCTTCCTCTCTTCCATACACTTTACCTTGGAGTATTTTGCCCAATATTCTTGTGGATATATAACAGAAGAGGCTACTCTGGTTTGTCGTCAACCGTCAGGACGCTAAAGTCATTATTCCAGTGCTCAAAAAATAATGCGCATTTTTTTTTTTTTTGTGTCACCGTCTTTGTTCGAATAATCTCTGAAGTTAAAGATTCAGATAGGTGTTATATCTGAACACACACACACACACACACACACACACACACACACACACACACACACACACACACACACACATACACACCACCCGTCATACACATTTTTTAAGGAATGATGCATTTTCCCATCATATAACAAATTAATTCCTTACTGCCACCGAGTGAAAAGTCAATGATTAATCAAAATTCATAAAAAAGCGTAATAACATGAAAATAAGGGAAGCTTCAGGAAGCTGTCAGCCCTACACGTGGCAGTTCCTGCACACAACATACCTATCTTTTTCCACCTGTCATACCCCTATATAAATATGTCCACTCCTCTTTTAAAGCTTCCTAATCACTCTGCCATACAAACTGATTACTGAGTCTTTTATAGTTATCTACCACTCAGTTTTTAGAACCAGTTTCTTCCTATCTCTTCTCTTCTTAAAATCTAACTAACTTTATTAAGCTTGAACTCATTATTTCTTGTCCTGTCCTGAGTACTAACCATGAAGTTATTCGTCACCTTTGTTATACCCCATTATGCACACTTAAAGACCTTTATCTCATTCCCTCCTCTTACCTACATCTCTCTTAAGGAATATAAGTTCAAAACCTTCTTTTTACTTTCGCAATTTTTTTTTTTTCATGTAAGATGAGTTCTGGCCAAGGTAAAATAAAACAAAAAAAAAACGATGAAAATGCCAGTCTTGAAAAGAAAATCCCCAGAAAGTACATGAAAAATTACAATAAGTGTCTTCTTTATCTTAAATTATGCTCCTCTGCACCGACTAAGTCCCAGAAAATGCTCCTCTGCACTGACTAAGAATGCAAAGAAAGTCTCTAAGAATGCTCCTCTGCACCGACTAAGTCCGATCATGGCACTTATAGTCTTACAAATCCGTGTGGCGTGAAGGCGTGGCTGAGTGCCGAGGATCGCTGGGCGCGGAAGGCAGGTGGGGGGAAGTGTCAGAGTTTCCCCAGCTGGACACGCGTCGCCGCACTTGCTGGTCGCCATATGACGTAAGCTGGTGTATAGGTTATGATTTACTTATCAGCCCGCGCTAACCCTAACGTGACCCAGCGGCGATGTTTGCCTCCCACTGCCCTCGTGCGTCACAGCAGCACCCGGGAGACCAGGCGTGGCTATTCCAAGGCTAAATCAGTTGGTTTCTGTGTAATGTTGCCGGCGTGTGCTCATCCTCATTGTCTCATCCTCATCCCTCCTTAGCTGTTGTTCTCTCTCTCTCTCTCTCTCTCTCTCTCTCTCTCTCTCTCTCTCTCTCTCTCTCTCTCTCTCTCTCTCTCTCTCTCTCTCTCTGCCAAGACAAAAGACGAAAATAAAAAAATAATGTAGAAAATATAAAAAATACAACGATAAAAATAAAAAAAACAAAGAGGAAGTACCCATGAGAGAGAGAGAGAGAGAGAGAGAGAGAGAGAGAGAGAGAGAGAGAGAGAGAGAGAGAGAGAGAGAGAGAGAGAGAGAGAGAAACCCACTCCCTTGTAATGCCATTTATGAAGTTACATATTCCAAGGAGTTGAGACGAAGTATTTTTTGCTGAATTACATAACAAACTCCTGCTTTTTCTCCCCAAAGTTTGTGTCGATTAAAAAAAAACAAAGTAAATAATAGACGAAAAGATATTATTCTTGGTGAGCTTGTTGCGTGAGAGAGAGAGAGAGAGAGAGAGAGAGAGAGAGAGAGAGAGAGAGAGAGAGAGAGAGAGAGAGAGAGAGAATTAGACAATAAAATCTGCGGAAAAGACTGACAGCACGTGCGTGAAAGACAAAGAAACAAAGAAAAGTAAAGAAAGTAATTAAAGGAAGCAAAAAAGCTGATCAGAGAGAGAGAGAGAGAGAGAGAGAGAGAGAGAGAGAGAGAGAGAGAGAGAGGAAATATAAACTCTCATCCTAAGTCGTTGGTATACACTCGTTCACTGCAATACGAGACAATTAACACCAGGAGTAATGCGTGAAATCTTTCAAAACATCTACAAGGAAGTAAGAAATTAAAAAGGAACAGATGTTGCAATTTCTAGCCAATTTAGACATTGGAAGTGGCTGTTAGAGCAAGATGTCTCAGTGATTAGTAATTAAGGAAAGATACAACAGATAGTAGTGAAAGGATTAATGTATACCCTTATCTGCACAGTACAGGGAGCGCGTTCCTGTACAAGTCACTCCCTGTTCCTTGCTGTTTGGTTTAGCATAGGGAAGGTTTACTCTGGCTCACTCTACCCTGAATGCTTCCTGTAGGTTGTAATGTTGTAGGCTGTATACCTAACGAAGCGAGATGAAAGCCAAACTTGTGTGTTGCCAGTGGCTTTGTATGTGATCTTGTGACGTGTGCTGTTCTTGTTACCTTTTGCTTTTGTTCACTTTATGCTACGCGGTTCCTATGGAGTAATTATGGCGTTGTATGTGTAACTAAGCTAAATGAAAACCAAACTAGCGTGTTGACAATTTGTTCTGATCAACTTATCCTTTTTTTTTGCTCTGGTTCACTCTTCGCTGCGCAGTTCCTGTAGATCGTAAAGGCGCTGTATCTGTAACGAAGCAAGATGGAAGATTAGCTTGCGTTTCGTCACTGGGTTCTGATTGTCTTTGTAGAGGATCACGTGACATATGTTGATTTTTATTGTGGTTTACTGTACTGTCCTCGGTTCATGTCCATTCCAAAGGAGCTGTTTATGTGAGGAATTGAGATGAGAGCCAAACTTACGTGTTGCCAATGGATTATGTTCGTTTTCTATAGAGGATCACGTGATATTCATTCCTTTTATGGTAGGTATGTATTTTGGCCTGTCCTTCCACATAACGATGTTTACTTGTTAGTGTGGAAGTTGTTTTGCACCGTGACTTTTGTAGTTGTGAATGTACAATGAAATATTTTTTCTCGAGGAGGGAGAATACCGTGATGAAAGGATTTAGTTGTATTTTGTGATGTTTACATGCCGGCTTGGAAGTTGAGATACGCCGTCTGTTACTAAGAGCGCTCGGTGTGTGTATGTCTGTCTATCTTACGTTTCACGCTGAGGCTGAATTTAAGAATTATATCAACAGCATTCAATGTGCCGTGATCGATAACTATGTCTGTCTGCCTACCCGTCATCTCTTGTTGTCCACAATTTTTAGACCGAACCCGGGAATAGTATAAAAAAATATTCAATACGTAATGATCGACAACACATTGAAGAGCTGTGAGGTGTAAAAAAAAAATCGAGTCTTGAACATTGTCAACAAAAGTATATATACATCACGAGGGAGCGTGCGTCTGGTGTCATATAAATGTTCTCGACTGTAAGAGAAAATATAACTAATTCTTATCCTTACTGACGTAGAATGTCAGAGTAATTTCCTGTATTGCTTTTGAGTGCTAAATAAGGAATGAATCTTGGAGGCATCACTAACTTCTCTCTTTTCTTTTTCCTTTTAGAACGTCAAGGAATGGACATAATTAAGTAGATGGTGAGTATTGTTTTAAAATGTCTTCTTGTCCCATTTAATACAAGCTGACGCTATTTCTATTCATTTATTATTTATTTATTTGACTTTATTTCTTTACTTTTTTCTTATTTTTCCAATCTTTTCTTACGTCATTATGTCGTCGCTCTGTCACATTTGAAAAGTGGTCTTTCTCTTTCTATTCTGACCTTTCTCATGTTTGCTTGTGTGGGAAGCAAAACACAGAGAGAGAGAGAGAGAGAGAGAGAGAGAGAGAGAGAGAGAGAGAGAGAGAGAGAGAGAGAGAGAGAGAGAGAGTAATAAGGGAGACAGGAAAATCACGGTAATGCTACGTTTCCGGCGGCAATACTTAATGAAGGAAGAAGAGAGAGAAAGATCCCGAGGCAGGTTAATTGCAGACAGGTGAGGTGGAAATGGACGCACGTAAACGACGCCAATGATGTGAAGGAGTAGGAAAATTCTCGAGACCAAAACACTTATGAGAAAAAGAAGACGAGGAAGAGACAAAGAAAAAGAAAACGAGGAAGAGAGACAGAGGAAAGCAAGAGAGAGAGAGAATGGAAAAAAATAAAGAAGGAAGCAAGAAATTGAATAAGAGACGAAAGAAGATAGGGAAAATAAAAAAAAGAAGGAAGGAAGGAAGGAAAGAAGAGAAAAAATAAGGAATCAGATGGATGCAAGAGAAAGAATTGAAAATGTAGGAAGGAAAGAAAATAAAGAGGAAAAGGAAGCAAGAGAGACAGTAAAAGAGAGAAGGAAGCGAGAAACTAAGTGAAGAAAAAAACAAGAGTTAGTAAAATAAAGATACTAGCAGGGAGGAAGAAGAGGAACAACAAAAAAAAAAAAACGATGTGAAATAAGATGATGAATCAACACTATCATGACCAAGAAGAGAACAAAAAAGGAGGAGGAGGAGGAGGAGGAGGAGGAGGAAGAGGAAAAGAAAATAAGCGAAAAGAGGAGGAATAAAAGTAAGAATAAAGACACGAAGAAGAGGAGATGAAGGACGAAGAGAAAGAAGAAGAAAGAAGAGAACAAAAAAGAGGTGAAGTAAAAATAAACAAGAACAAAAAAAGAAATAGAAATAGGAGAAATAAGACGAAAAGAAGTGGAAAAGGAAAAGAAAGTCTATCATGTACGATAACATAGGAAGAACAGATACCAGAAAAAAAAAAAAAGCTAAGGTCAATAATATAATCTGTTGAAGAAAGGTTAATAAGGTTAGTAATAATAATCTGTTGAAGAAAGGAGGAGAACAAGAAAGAGGATGACAAAGAGAACGAGGAAGAGGACAAGGATGAAAACAACAACACTAACGAAGAAGAAAGCAAAGTGGAGGACGTTGAAAGGATGAAGGAAGATAAGAAAAAAGAAAGAAAAAAAAAGAGAAGGGAGGACGAGAGGGTGGAAGAGGAAAAATAGTGCACCAGAGAGAGAGAGAGAGAGAGAGAGAGAGAGAGAGAGAGAGAGAGAGAGAGAGAGAGAGATCCTTCGGGGCGGGTTTGGGGTATTTGAAACACGTCTCTGCTGGGCCGTAAAAGGGTGACTTGGGTTCGCATGTGGAGAAGGAGGAGGAGGAGGAGGAGGAGGAGGAGGAGCTGATGGTGTTGGTATTGCTTCGAGAGAGAGAGAGAGAGAGAGAGAGAGAGAGAGAGAGAGAGAGAGAGAGAGAGAGAGAGAGAGAGAGAGAGAGAGAGAGAGAGAGAGAGAGAAAATACACAAATGCACAGTCAGTCAGACAGACAGACAGCTAAATAAACAGAGAAACGTATCCTTTTGACTCCAACATATGTTTTTCTTAGTTATATTGTCTGTTTCTTGCCTTCAATTTGTCTCCTTTTCTTTCTTTTTTCAGCCCTTCATGCCTTCCCTCTCTTCTTTCCTTTATTCACTGCTTCGTTCTTCCTGTTTTTATATTTACAAGTCAACGTTGGGTAATTAATGACGGAGAGAAAGGAAGAAGGGGAAGAAGATGAAGGGGGAAGGAAGAGGAGGAAGAAGAAGAATGGAAACAGATGGATGAGAGACGTGTCAATGGAGAATAAAAATGAAGAGAAAGAAAAATAAATGAGATGAGAAGAACATTAAAGGAAAATCTCTCTCTCTCTCTCTCTCTCTCTCTCTCTCTCTCTCTCTCTCTCTCTCTCTCTCTCTCTCTCTCTCTCTCTCTCTCTCTCTCTCTCTCTCTCTCTCTCTCTCTCTCTCTTTGCCCGTCTGTCAGTCATATCCTTCCACCTTCCTGTCCGCCTGTCTGTCTGTCTGTCTGTTTGTGTCAGGAAAAGGTAAAAATGATGCCCTGGATGCAGAAGAGTGACTAGCTATAGCAAATAAGCAAGAGAGAGAGAGAGAGAGAGAGAGAGAGAGAGAGAGAGAGAGAGAGAGAGAGAGAGAGAGAGAGAGAGAGGGTGAGGGGGACTGATGTTCTTTTCTCATGTATCTGTATATGCTATGAACATGTACAATTCTCTCTCTCTCTCTCTCTCTCTCTCTCTCTCTCTCTCTCTCTCTCTCTCTCTCTCTCTCTCTCTCTATTTAAACATAAGTCAGTGCTAGAGTCCAAAGATGCAGTGCCGTGTGCCAAATATTTAAAAGACTAAGTATCCGAACTTAGTCTAGCTTATTAAACAATAAAGATATGTGCATCTTACAAAATGTACACCTTAAAAGATCTAAAATATACATATTTCTCTCTCTCTTCTCTCTCTCTCTCTCTCTCTCTCTCTCTCTCTCTCTCTCTCTCTCTCTCTCTCTCTCTCTCTCTCTCTCTCTCTCAGTATTTTTAACAGCAAGCCCCGCCACTGATCCCGACAGCTTTAACCTCTAAATCTTGCAACATCCGGCACATCCACACGGGCTGACCTGCCGCGCTAACACACACACACACACACACACACACACACACACACATTATTCCACACTACACGCTGTAAAGAAAAATGTGGTCCATTCTTTGTCTTTGTCTGTGTTTGTCCATGTTTCATTGTTTCTTTGTATGTGTGTCTGTGTGTGTCTGTGTATGTGTGTGTCTGTTTGTGTGTCTGTGTATATGTGTGTCTGAGTACCTGTGGGTTTGTATCTGTCTGTTTTCTTACCCACCCCCACTCCGAACCCATTCTCTCTCTCTCTCTCTCTCTCTCTCTCTCTCTCTCTCTCTCTCTCTCTCTCTCTCTCTCTCTCTCTCTCTCTCTCTCTCTATCATCATCATCATTTTCATTTAATTTCATCTTGCATCCTCTGCTTTGTTATTTAATACTTTTTTTTGTATTGTTTTGTTGACATGTTTATTGTTGTATAATTTTCTGCTAAATTTCCGTGTCGAGTTTGATCACGGTTGTTTTTTTCGCTTGTTACTGTTATTGTTGGTGGAATGTTTTGGCCTAAAGAATAAATATGTGAGGGTTTGATTGAAAAAAAAAATGAAAATATATATTAGGTTTCTTTTTTTCCTGCTTTAGCTATATCTGTTTGTTTGTGTTTACTTTGTTCGTGTGTCAGTTACGAGTATGTCTTTCTGCTCACCGGCACGCTCTCTCTCTCTCTCTCTCTCTCTCTCTCTCTCTCTCTCTCTCTCTCTCTCTCTCTCTCTCTCTCTCTCTCTCTCTCTCTCTCTCTCTCTCTCTCTCTCTCACACACACACACACACACACACACACACACACACCAGAGATAAAAAAAATCCATCTTCTTTATCATGCACTCTCATTATACATTTATCTCTCACACTTTTGTCATCCATTTATCATTTATTTTATCGTAGTTTTTCTCTACATCTTATTATTGTATTTTGCTTATGCACTTACTATCTTGCATCTTGTTATACTTTTTGTACATTTTTAGCATACATTTATCATACATATTTTATTACATCTTTATACATTCTTTAACACACATTTTATATCATACATTTTTCAAGCATTTTTCAAACATTTCTTAACTCAATTTCCATCATACATCATTTACATGTAAGGGACATTTTTTTTTTACTTATTATGTTAATCATACTAATGCAGATTTTTTTTATAAACAGTATTCTAATATTTTTTTTTACCTGTCGTTATATTGTATTGTTACTATTTAGATTGTATTCTGTTAACATTTTTGTATTTTGCCCTGTATAGTTTCTTCTTTTTCCTATTTTTTTCTTAACTAATACTCCTTTGTGACTCTTACATAAGAACTTAGAAAATAAAGGAAGGTGCATGAAGCCAGACGTTGCAGTCCCTGTACTAAGCATACCTACCTACCTCCGCCTATCATCCTCATCCATAAATTTGTCTATTCTTGTTTTTAAAGCTCCATAATAACTCAGCACTAACAGCCTGATTACTGAGTCCATTCCATTAATCTACCACTCCATTCGAGAACCAATTCCTTCCTATCTCTTTCTTGAACCTAATTTTTTCAAGCTTGACTCTTCTTGGGGACAGACACTGAAGACGTGTATAAAAGGTAACACGAAAGTCTCTCTCCTCTTGTACTCTGTCAGTCAGTCAGGCAGTCAATCATAGTTATTCACTCAATTTCTTCCTTACTTAACACTAATACGAACACATTTACATTACAATAACACTAAATTCTTGTAATATATGCAATCGTTCCTTTCTTCATTCAGTCACTCTGTCAATCAGTCATAGTCAATGTCTACTTTACTGAGTACTGATACACATACATTTACTAAAGGTAACACCAACACTCTCCTCTGTTACTATACACATTTCTTTCCTTCATTCAGTCAGTTAATCACTCAATCATCATCTACCTTACTGAATACTAATACAAACACTTACAGAAGATAACGCAAAACTCACTCTTCTCTGTTACTCTATTCACTCCTTCCATCCTCTTCATCCCTTCAAGAAATCGAAGGAACATGAAGGAAGTAAACATTGGGTAATCCTCTCCTCCCCTTTCCTCTTCCCTTCTTGTACTTCTTTCTTCCTACCCTCTTCTGCCTTTTTTTTTTTTTTTACTGCATTCCCCTTAAGACCTTGCACACAGCACTTTCCATGCAATCCTCACTAACTCCACCATCATGACTTCTTTACCTTCTGTGAGTGTTGTTGAGGCGCTGTATTCATTAGTTTAGTCGGTCCATCAGTCAGTCATTCAGTTAATTTCTGCTTGAATGCACTGGACCGCTAAGTAGAAATTAAGGTAGAGAGAGAGAGAGAGAGAGAGAGAGAGAGAGAGAGAGAGAGAGAGAGAGAGAGAGAGAGAGAGAGAGAGAGAGAGAGAGAGAGAGAGAGAATTTTACTCACGAGAATGAAAAAGCAAATCATAATAATGACTAACTGAATTATCTACGTGAATATTAAAATTAAAATTGGGAGCCAAATATTAGAAATCAAAATATCAGGACAGAAAAAAATATAAAATGGCTGGGAATTGAATACAAGAAAGCAATAATACATGAAAAAAACCGACGCAACAGCAAGACGCGACGGAAAGAACAAAAGAAAAACTAAAGTGAAATTAAAAAAAAAAAAGTATCTTGTGGAGTTCACCAATATTGAAAGAAAGAAAAAGAATGGAAAAGAGAAACAGAAAAACGAGATCAGATTTAGAATTTATACGAAACAGAGAAAAAAAAAAGTATATTAAAAAGACTTCATGAATTATTCTGAGCAGGACGAGTGCATGTTGTTTATTATTAAATCATAGAATGTTCCACGAGATAAACTTTTGCCATTTGGGGGCTGGGGACTGGATGTGTTTTCTATTGTCGTGGCCAGACTTTTGTAATTTAAAGACAACAAACTCTGGAGATGCAAGAGTCACACCAGGAAGACCAAGGTGTTGTGTGGAAATTATGTTTTGATGCTTTATATATTGAGACTTAAGGGATGTAGTGTGTATTATTGTGGATCATTAACTAAGAAATTTCTGGTTTTCTCTTAATTAATCTATTTATTTCGTTTACTCTATTTATTAATTTATTTATTCGTTTATATTATTATCTTTATTTCTTTATTTCTTCATTTATATGTTTATTTATTGATGTTGCAATTATAGTAGGAAGGTTAAGACTCAGGAAAATATACGACACACACACACACACACACACACACACACACACACACACACACACACACACACACACACACACACACACACACACACACACACACACACACACTAACACTCTTAATACCATCCATACTAATCACTACCACTTATTGCAAGTATCTCCATTTTTAACAGTTCTGCATTACCTTAAGACACAAATGCTAATCTACTTCAAATGTACCCAAGATATTCAGGGTTTATATTTCGTGGTTTTTAATTCGGTGAGGTTAGAATAGCTAATGTAACCTATGCTATACAGCGTCAAGGGATTGGTGCGAGGCTTTTGTTAGTGATCTTTGCCTGGTTGCCGTAATCTGAGGGAGGGAGGAATTAATCATCGGCTGTAGAATTTCACTTTGTTTTGTACTGTGGTGGTTATTTGGTTTGTGTGAAAGTGAAAAAGGAACGTGTGAGGAAGGGAGCTGGAGAGAGAGAGAGAGAGAGAGAGAGAGAGAGAGAGAGAGAGAGAGAGAGAGAGAGAGAGAGAGAGAGAGAGAGAGAATAGAATAAGAAGGCAAAAACATAAAATAGATACAGGAACAAAAAAGAATCACACACACACACACACACACACACACACACACACACACACACACACACACACACACACACACACACACACACACACACACACACACACACACACAGAAAGACAGGTACAGAAACAGGATAAGGTAAAAAACACGGACAGAAAAAAAGGACGGAAAAGAAGACACACACGCAGATAGACAAATACAACAACAGAAAAGAAGATAAAAAAACAATAGCAAACCAATACAATAACAAAAGAAGACAGACACACACAAACAGGAACAGAAGGACAGAAATGGACGTAACCACCTCACTGTCTACCTTCGCCGCCAGCCACGGGAAGGCGCAGCATCACTAGGCAGGTTGAGTGACACGCCTGCCGCAGGGGATGGCCTCTTGGGGTGTGCTGGCAAGGGCGGGGCCTGAAGGAGCTCATCAAATATTTCCCGTCCCCCGTATCAATGTCTCATCCGATCCTTTCCCTTCCTTACTCCTCCTCCTTACTTTCTTATTCGTATCCAAGTTTTTTAGGTTCGTCTTCTTCGTTGATTCCTTTGGTTGTTACGGTTTTCTTGGTTATGATTATTGTTTTTGTTGATGATGTTCTCCATATTCTTCGTCTCATTATTGTTGTTGTCGTCGCCGTTGTTGTTGTTTTTGTTGTTGTTGTTGTTGTTGTTGTTACTGCTATTATTGTTATTACTATTATTATTATTATTATGATTTTTATATTATTATTATTATTATTATTGTTATTACAATTATTATTATTATTATTGTTATTACAATTATTATTATTATTATTATTACAATTATTATTGTTATTATTATTATTATTATTATTATTGTTATTATTGTTATTATAAAAATAATGATAATAATATTATTATTGTTATTATTATTATTACTAGTACTACTCAAACTATTAGCGCCGCCGCTTCCGCCGCCGCCACCACCACCACCACCACCACAACCGTTATTGTTATTGCCATAACAACAAGTCCTGGTGTTTGATAACAGTGTCGCTTACTTTTCTATAAATAGTCGTGACAATATTTTCCTTCATATTATTGAATAAACGTCCTTTTCCGAGGGCTTCTGTCGCGCGCGCGCGCGCGCGCGCACACACACACACACACACACACACACACACACACACACACACACACACACACACACACACACACACACACACACACACACACACACACACACAGGTTGCTTGTTTTCGCATTATATATTCTGTGTTTGTGGGGTGGTTGTGGTGATGGTGGTGATGTTATGGTGGTGGTGTGTGGTGTGAAGGGCTGACTCACACAGTAAAACATTTTAAACACTGCCTGGTGTTTATCACAAGGAAAATATTTTAGTAGTATATGGATAGGTAGACAAACTCCCGATCATTAAGACTAAGGTTTTGGGACAACCTAAACATAAATGTAGATAACTGGAATATAAATATACATGTAAAAACGAAAAGAAAAAGAAAGACAAATAGTCTCTCTCTCTCTCTCTCTCTCTCTCTCTCTCTCTCTCTCTCTCTCTCTCTCTCTCTCTCTCTCTCTCTCTCTCTCTCGTTCTTAATCTATTTTCATCATATTGTTGTCTCATCACACGTATAATCTTCTATAGAGCGGGAAGGAAAAATTAAGCTCCTTCTCATAAGGATAGTATAAATAAACTGTACCATTTTTGTATCTCCATTTGTCTTCCTTTTTTTTTTTAGTATCTTTTAGGAGTATGAAATTTTTTTTCCATGTACTCTATTGGTTTCTCTAATTCTATTCAAAAAAATTTATTTGAAAAGTTTGGTACCCTTTTAGGGTATGTGCTCTTCATTCTGATTTTTTGTGACTCATAGTATCACCAACATTATATATTTTCATTATAACAAATGCAGTTCTGCTAATGATGAACCATGACTGCTGGACTTTTCTGGCGTCGACACTTGGATGAGTTACACACACACACACACACACACACACACACACACACACACACACACACACACACACACACACACACACACACACACACACACACACACACACACACGTAAGAGTCTCTCTTCCTTTGAGTGTCACACAGCTTAGGTGGCGATAAAAGAGGAACATTAATCCCTGCGCCTGAGGGAGAGGTGGTTCTTTGAAGGCTCTCAAGGGCGGCGGTTGCTGTGGTGAGCGTCGTCTGCACTTTGTTCCGATGAAATGTTAATAGGTATTATTTAGCCGAGTACTTACCAGAGAGAGAGTGAGAGAGAGAGAGACTGATTAAGGTAATAGAGACTAATCAATGTTGAGAGCGATGGTTGTGGTGTTGATAGTGAAAGTAATGAAATAGATGTAATTACGGTATTATTATTTTATGGCTATCGTAGTAGTAGTAGTAGTAGTAGTAGTAGTAGCAGCAGCAAGAACAGTAGTAGTAGTAGCAGCAGCAAGAACAGTAGTAGTAGTAGTAGTAGTAGTAGTAGCAAGGACAGTAGTAGTAGTAGTAGTAGTAGTAGTAGTAGTAGTAGCAAGAACAGTAGTAGTAGTAGTAGTAGTAGTAGTAGTAGTAGTAGCAAGAACAGTAGTAGTAGTAGTAGTAGTAGTAGCAAGAACAGTAGTAGTAGTAGTAGTAGTAGCAAGAACAGTAGTAGTAGTAGTAGTAGTAGCAAGAACAGTAGTAGTAGTAGTAGTAGTAGCAAGAACAGTAGTAGTAGTAGTAGCAAGAACAGTAGTAGTAGTAGTAGCAAGAACAGTAGTCGTAGTAATAGTAGTAGCAAGAACAGTAGTCTTAGTAGTAGTAGTAGCAAGAACAGTAGTCGTAGTGGTAGTAGTAGTAGCAAGAACAGTAGTCGTAGTAATAGCAAGAACAGTAGTATTAGTATTAGTACTAGTAGTAGTGATAGCAATAGCAACAATAATAGCAACAACAATATTAATAGCAATAATATTTTTTAACATCAGTGGAATACTGACAACAGTAAAGAAGCTCCTGGTACTGAATGAAAGAGACCACCACCACAACCTCCACCACAACCTCCACCACCACCATCACTTACCTGAATGCCGGAAAACGAAGCACAACACTTAATCTCCGCTACTGGAAAGTTGTATTCCTTGATGCTGCGATATATTTAGCTCCTCTTTGAGCCTCTCTGTTCCTCCTCTTTCTCTCATTTTACTTTTTTTACCTATTTTTCAATGAAGTTTTAATTAATTAATTAATCAATTTATTTATTTATTATTAATTTTTAGCTAGAAATAGTAAGAGTGGTGATGTAGGAGTGGTGATGGTAGTAGTAGTAGTAGTAGTGGTGGTTATGGTAGTAGAAGTGATAATGTTAGTAGTATCGGTGTCGGTGGTATTAGTATTAATAGTAGTAGTAGTAGTAGTAGTAACACTGATGATAATAGTGTAATGATGATGATAACCCGGTAATAGGTGCTTTAAGCTGCGGAGCAACTTACAGCACCTTCCTCCAGCCGCTGGGGAGTTCTAATTTTTAGACACGTCGCAGACCTGCTCATACGGAGCCCGCCTGCACACGCCACGCCAGGTGTTGCGCCGCCGTGATGCTTGCAGCGAGTGACATGTTGCTATAAATGACGCTGTTTTTTCAGTATGTGGAGCTTCATCTGCATTCTGATCACACTATCGTGTTCAAGCGTTTTCCTTATGTAATGACATATTTCAGCATTCAGTGATTCACTGTTGAAAAATATCGACCATAGGTAAAACATGTTATAAACATTTTTTTTAACATCTTCACAATTCAACTCGTAATACCTTTTTTTTTTTTATTTGATTTTTTATTTGATTTTATAGTCACTGCTGAATCTGATGATGTCAATTAATATTGGGTATCCCGTATATGAAGTGAGTTATGCGATATAATATAGAAACATTTCTCATTCGAGCATGCAAAATTTGGCCTAACATGAGAGCTAGTGAGAGAGCGGTACAACCTATCAGCTCCCAGCTTACAAGCCCGCCTAGGCGTCAGGAATCTAGCTTAAGTGAACAGACTTATAGGTGTTTCTGAGACAATCGCAATTTTCATATGCAATGGACACCAAAAGGTGTTCCTGGCCAAATCATCGTTGTACCCTCCACGGGCCAGGCGGAGCGGTGGGTTATAGAGATGTGCGGTAACAAAATTATAAACCCCGCTCGGGAAATAATAATAATAATATTATTATATAATAATAATAATAATAATAATAACTAATAATAACAGTAATAATAATAAACTAGCGGAATCCGTAAATATACTACGGTACGATAATATAACTACTACAACATCGGATATATATATATATATATATATATATATATATATATATATATATATATATATATATATATATATATATATATATATATATATATATATATATATATATATATATATATATATATATATATATATATATATATATATATATATATATATATATATATATATATATATATATATATATATATATATATATATATATATATATATAGAGAGAGAGAGAGAGAGAGAGAGAGAGAGAGAGAGAGAGAGAGAGAGAGAGAGAGAGGAGGAGGAGGAAAAGTGGGAAATGTTACAGGAGAAGGGAAGAGGGAGGTAGTGTAGAGGACCCACTCCCCCACTCTCTCTCTCTCTCTCTCTCTCTCTCTCTCTCTCTCTCTCTCTCTCTCTCTCTCTCTCTCTCTCTCGATCTTTTTACCCATCCAAATCCATCACCTACCCACTCCCCTCTCACTTTCACTGTCACATTTCCACCTCTCTCCCTCTCTCACACCTCTCACTTCTCCCCTTGTCTCACTTTTTTTTTTTATCCAAATCCTTCACCTACCCACCTCTCTCTCTCTCTCTCTCTCTCTCTCTCTCTCTCTCTCTCTCTCTCTCTCTCTCTCTCTCTCTCTCTCTCTCTCTCTCTCTCTCTCTCTCTCTCTCTCTCTCTCCAGATTTCTTTTTTCCAAGTCTGTCACCTACCCACTCCTCTCTCACTTTTACTTATTCACATCTCCAGAAGGAGGAAAAGGAAAATTATTCTTAACTATTAGTGAGCGAGACAGAATAGCACAGAAGAAGGCTCCTTCACATCCACCCACCCCTCCAGTCGTAGGTGGCCAGGAAAAAGGAAATGTCAATCAGGCCCCAGTTCCGGTCACTCCGTTGAATCTGTGTACTTTCCCTTTAGGGACGCCCTCTGGGACCTCTGGTCACCACAAGGAACAGGAACAGGAGGAGGAGGAGGAGGAGAAGGAGGAGGAACAACAACAACAACAACAACAACAACAAATGAGGTATAGAGGACTTAATCAAAATGTGTAGCTATCTATCTATTTATCTGTTCATCTACTTATCCTTTTATTTATCTATTTATCTATCCACCTTTCTATTCGTTACACTTGTACGTGAACTTTTAAATTTCCATTCCTTGATTTTGTTCGTAATTTCTCGTTATAGCGTTATTTGTCTTCATACACTTTTAAATGCTGTAGTATAATGATGATGATGATGATAATAATAATAATAATATAATAATAATAATAATAATAATAATAATAATGATAATAATAATATATACAGTTATAATACCACCAACACTATTGTTATTGGTAAATATGCTAATAATGTTTACGCTCTCTCTCTCTCTCTCTCTCTCTCTCTCTCTCTCTCTCTCTCTCTCTCTCTCTCTCTCTCTCTCTCTCTCTCTCTCTCTCTCTCTCTCTCTCTCTCTCTCTCTCATAAAACATCTAGGAAGTTGTAGGCTTTCCTTCCCGGCACTGCGTCAGTCAGCCTGGAATGGAGCGTGGGTGTCAGAGAGAGAGAGAGAGAGAGAGAGAGAGAGAGAGAGAGAGAGAGAGAGAGAGAGAGAGAGACATGACGGGGACATGCTGATTGGTAAAGGTGGAGGAGGAACGGAGGGGAAACAGAAGGTGAGGTGGAGAGAAGGAGGGTGGGGTGTTAGATAAAGAGAGAAAGAGTGGAAGAAAGTGGGAAACCTAAAGGGAACTACTACTGAGAGATACAAGGTGGAGGAATGTGAAGGTGGATTGAGTGAGTGAGTGATTGATGTTATGGCGCAGAGTTGAAGGTGGACAGAATAAGGAGTGGAAGATGTTGTTGTGTATAGGAAGAGGATAAGGCTGATGAATAAAGGTGATGAAAAGTTGATAGGTGGATTGATGGATAGGAAAGGAAGTAGAGAGGGACAGTGAGGGGTAAGTGAAAGTGGATAGGATGAGTGGATGGGTAAGTGGATGGAAAGGCTCGCTAATCTGGTGTGTTTTGATGCTGGTGGTGTTGATTGTGTGTGTGTGTGTGTGTGTGTGTGTGTGTGTGTGTGGGACGTAGAATATAAAGTATGATGTTAGCTAATTTGTTTGTTTTTTATTTTTTTCTGGTTTATTGATTAATTTATTTATTTACTTGTTTTTTTTTCTTAATATATCTAATTTTGATTTATTTCAGTGTACATATTTTCTTTTAAACTTTTCTCTCTCTCTCTCTCTCTCTCTCTCTCTCTCTCTCTCTCTCTCTCTCTCTCTCTCTCTCTCTCTCTCTCTCTCTCTCTCTCTCTCTCTCTCTCTCTCTCTCTCTCTCTCTCTCTCTCTCTCTCTCTCTCTCTCTCTCTCTCTCTCTCTCTCTCTCTCTCTCTCTCTGATCCCCTCCTCCTCCACAATGCAGTGATGTGCCAGTGACGTGTCTGTGACGTGTTCGTGACGTCATGCAACACGTCATCAGCCTCGCCTCCCTAACCTAAACCCGACCTCTTGATTGAAGCGCGCGTGTGTGTGTGTGTGTGTGTGTGTGTGTGTGTGTGTGTGTGTGTAAGAAAAGTTCTGTATGACAATTATGGTTGTTGTTATAAGTATGATTATTATTGTTGTTGTTGTTGTTGTTATTGATATAATTATTATTTGATATGAGATATCATTGCATTACCAAAAAATCGTTGTTCTGCTTCTTTTTCTCATTACTATTTTTCTTTTTCTTTTTACTATTATTATTATTATTATTATTATTATTATTATCATCATCATTATTATTATCATCATCATTACGTTTATCATCACATATCGACATTATTATAAACGTTTCTATCGCCACCGCCACCACAGCCATCACGTCCACCACTGTTGCCTCCCTTCCTACTTTGAAGTACCAACACAATCCCCTGAAGCCATTTTTAACATTTCTTTGAGAACCATAGAAGTTCATAAAAGGTAAGTACATTAATAAAACAAACGCTTCTCATCCCTCCTCCACATATCCTGAGAAGTCTTGACGTCACTTGTCTTGAATTAGTGACGTCAGGAGTACGATATGAAAAGTGCCAGAAAACTAATATTCATCTTGATTTTTCCCCTCTCGATGGCGTTGAGAGGCTTGATAACCTAATATCGCTCCTCCAAACTACTAGAAGAGCGTAGGAGAATCGTGGAGTGTGGAAAGAAAGATCATAAGAACATCAAATAATAAAAGCTGCAGAAAGCCATTTGGCCAACACGAGGCAGTCTCTGTATTAAACATATCTACTTATTTCCACCTATTTCCACCTATCATCTCCATCCATAAATTTGTCTATCTGTCCAATGTCCCTAATAACTCAACACTAACAACCAGATTTTCGAGTCTATTCCATTCTTCTACTACTTTATTATGAAAGAAGCAGCAATGTTGCATGTACGAGTGGATGAGAGAGTGGGTAAGAAACTTAATTCCTGCATAAGTAACCTGACGGAGTTGAAGAGGAAAGGAGGAATAAGAGATGATGGGCGCGGAGGCAAGTGTGTTTGAAGCGCTGGAGGGGGTGTGTCGCTTCAGGTGAGGATATTGAGGGTGTAGGTGCGTGGGCAGGTGAGGCTGTCGACCAGATAGAGGCAAGGGAGGTGAGGAGGTGGAGGGTGGGGAGCTGAGCGGGTGGTGATAGGGGAGGTGGACTGGTAGTGGTGATGGTGGTGGCGTTGGGGGAGGTGTAGATGACAGTGGATGGGCATCTTTAGGTGAGGTGAAAAATGTGAGAGAGAGAGAGAGAGAGAGAGAGAGAGAGAGAGAGAGAGAGAGAGAGAGAGAGAGAGAGAGAGAGAGAGAGAGAGAGAGAGAGAGAGACGGATGAAGGAAAGATACATACAGATTGAGGATAAGAAAACCAATAAACAATGAATATGAAGAGGACACAGAGAGAGAGAGAGAGAGAGAGAGAGAGAGAGAGAGAGAGAGAGAGAGAGAGAGAGAGAGAGAGAGAGAGAGAGAGAGAGAGAGACTGTCCTTGTGTGTGTATGTGTGTGTGTGTGTCCTTGGTATGATTCCAGGAATACAACAATGAACTCATGATTGTCAGCTGGAATACACACACACACACACACACACACACACACACACACACACACACACACACACACACACACACACACACACACACACACATACATACATACATACACACACACAATGTCTGCCGCTGAAGGGAAGCTGTCGGTGTGCGTTCTGAATGGCTTCCCTGACCTACACTGCGCAATGGTTTTCCGTCAGATGTTTTCTTCATTATGTTTGGTTGGTATTTTCGTCATATCATTTGGAAAGCAGTCATTTTATTTTTTTCTATATTTTATTTATTAGTTTATCTATTTATATATTTACTCATCTGTCTTTATCTGTCTATCTATCTATGTCTCCGTCAATTTATCTTTTTTTACACCTGCATGTCGAATTATCAATTTCCATACCTTGACTGTTTCGCATTTTTTTTTAAAACGTTATTTCTTATACTATATTAAATTCTGTAATGTTTTCTTTCAGCCTTCATACTCTCCCTCTCCGTCTGTAAACTCGTGACCAAAACCTGGTGCAATTTTTCATGTTTTCTCCTTTAACAGGTGAGGCGTGACGAGACAGGTGAATCTGGTAACAACCACGACTTCATCTTTCATGAGAGAGAGAGAGAGAGAGAGAGAGAGAGAGAGAGAGAGAGAGAGAGAGAGAGAGAGAGAGAGAGAGAGAGAGAGAGTCAAATACTGATATTGATATTAATCTATTGGCCATTAAGAAACATACATACCAGTAGTTCATTCACAAACAGAAAAACAAACACACACAGAAAGAGAAAGAGACTGAAAAAGACAGGAGACAGACAGATAAGTAAACACACACAGAAACAGACGGACACACACACACACACACACACACACACACACACACACACACACACACACACACACACACACACACACACACACACACACACACAGACCGACAGACAAATATAAAGACACTAGCCAGAAAAAAAAAACACAGCAACCGCACAATCGCAGGCAAATTTCGGCGTGGATGGGGCGCGAGGAAGTCTCCAGGAGGGCGAGGGATCAGGAAATGTCAGGGAAAAGTTACACGTCCTCCAGAATCCACAGAGTTTCAGGAGAGACACCGATGCCTGAAAATGCGTAAATATTCGTGGGACATTCTTCGCCTGGTTGGTCTGGGCGGCTTAGGCACGGCGGGCTGCTGGTGGTGGTGGCGGTGAAGGTGGTGGTGGAGGC
Organism: Scylla paramamosain; assembly: GCF_035594125.1. Lineage (NCBI taxonomy): Eukaryota > Metazoa > Arthropoda > Malacostraca > Decapoda > Portunidae > Scylla > Scylla paramamosain. Next base: position 12,358,565 of record NC_087177.1, read on the forward strand.
GGTGGTGGTGGTCGTGCATGCTGCTGGTGTAAAGGTCGAGTGCATTGTTATTATTGTTATTTATTTTTTTATTTATTTAGTATATTTTTTTATTACCACCACGGGTTGCTTCCATTTCTGCCCAGGATTAAAAAAGCTCTTAAGCTCTTCAGAGATAAATGGCGGTCCAGACTTGAACAGCACCGCTAACAATGCACTGGCAGTAGAGCAAATTGTTAACACTAATTGTTGAGATGCACAAAACCAAGAAGACACAGCCCTTAGTATTAACTCGCCATCAACAGACCAAATGGACAACAGCACTACAGGCACAAGACTCAGAGAAAATACAGACTCTGCCAATGACACTTCAGCTGACAGTGACATTTACAGACACAAAATCAAGAAACAGTAACTCTCTCCCCCTCCGGGTGTCGCAGTGCGCGGTCCTCCGCCTCCCACACGGCTTGCTGAAGAAGCTTTTTCCGAACTGATTTTGTAATTAGTAATTGAGTTTTTTTCATAAATAACAATTTTAATAACTTGAATAATTGTCACTGTAATAATTGATTTTACTGAATAAAGGAAACATGAACAGACTATGTATAGTTTTCCCAACAAATAATTCCTAATCTTCATGTATTTTTTAGTTGTATATCATCGTGGCGCAGTGGTCACCATTACCATTACCAGCCAGGACGTAATGTAAGAAGTAGCTAGCGTTTCCGCACCACACAACCACCAGTAATTGAGACACCAGTTAATTAACTGCCAGAGAAGAGCAGGGACAGAACTAAGCATCCTCAAAGTGGCATCAAATAGGTTTGGGTTGGGAATTGGAGCCCTAAATAAAAGGTAACGGATCCTGTTTAATCTGGTGCAGAAGCGCGAAACTAAGTAGAGTTTTTAAGCTGGTGGTGTGAGTTACGATGTTGGACAAACGCGATGGTTAGTGGTAGGTAATATTTATTCTTCTCTAATATTTAATTCTTCTCATCTGATCATAATGTGGGACACGTGGCCTGGTTGTCAGATTGCCGTCACGCTGACAGCACATGACAAGATCTCCCAAAAAAACTGTACAGTGGAAATTTAAAAAAAAAATAATTGAAGAATGTTGTTGCTGCTGTTGGGTTTTATATCAGTTATAATCCCAAACCAGAAGCTCATGCCTTGTCAAGCAATAGCTTCACGTGCACACAAAATGGTGCGCAATGATGTTATTTATTATATTATGCCTTAAAAATTCATATTTTTCATGGAAATCCGGCGCGCGCGCGCGCACACACACACACACACACACACACACACACACACACACACACACACACACACACACACACACACACACACACACACACACACACACACACACACACACACACACACACACACACACACACACAGAGAGAGAGAGAGAGAGAGAGAGAGAGAGAGAGAGAGAGAGAGAGAGAGAGAGAGAGAGAGAGAGAGAGAGAGAGAGGAGAGAAGAGAGAGAGAGAGAGAGAGAGAGGAGAGAGAGAGAGACGAGAGAGAGAGAGAGAGAGAGAGAGAGGAAGAACTTCACACAGTGAGAAAATTGTTTATTTTCTTACAATACGTCAATCTCTCTGTACACTCACTTCCGGGAACAGGTTATGTGAATAATAACCGGACACAAAAACACTGAGCAAGACGCCTCAGCTCAGCGTGCTGCACGATGCTCGATAACTCCGCCATTGGCTTTCACCTGCTTTAAAAGAAAATGAAAAAATTGCGATCAGCTAACAAGTGTTTAGAGACGCATCAATGAAGGCATGTTAATGAACTAGCCAGAGAAACCCCGTGTTTTTGTAGGTAACATGACCTAGTTGAAGAAAGTTGCCATTGTATAATTAGAAAAATACGTGCGAAAATCCAGTTTTAAGTAGATACCTTGATAATTAGTGAAGAAAGTAATTCGTGTGGTAAGAAAATACATCTTTACTTTTCCATCGCTTCACTTCCAAACTCTGACACTGCCTGCTGGTGACTCCCCTTGCTACAACTTGAACTATTTATGAATATGAACATAAAGGCATTTAATTTAACTAATACTTTGAAACCTTTCGATACTTAACTTTTCTTATGGAGAGACAAATGAGCGGATCTTTTTCCTACTTATTTGTCCTTGCGTCAATCTTCGCGAATAAAATAATAAGAAATTACATGTTAGGTAGGTAATCCCTTCCATTCTCTCTCCACCTCCCGCTCCACCATTGCAGGCCACATCACCTACTCATAAAAAACCCTGTGATGACATGACACACTGCGGCAGCTGAAAGAAGACACACGAGCAAACTTTTCACTCCCTACTCATTCGCGAGGCCAGTTTTGCGTTTGCTTAATTTTGAAGGAGCAAAAGTACCTGTAAAGAGAACACAGTGTGAACGAAATGGAACGTGTAGAATGATGCACTGTAACTGGATAAGCTACAGTAAATAATCTCTCGTGTTGTGTTTACGCGAGTGAGAAAATACATGTAAAGAGAATACTGTGTGCTCGAAAGAAGTGTAATGTGATGCGTGGGAAGTGGGGTAAGTTAAATTGTGTGATGGTCTTGTTGTGTTTTCATGTTTTGAGGAGGAAAATACTGTACGTGGAAAGAGAATCCATTGGGAACGGAGGGAAAAAATGTTAGGTGATGCTTAATAAGTATATGAACTGTATTGTGTGTGGCAGTTAAGGGAGGATAGGTGAATTGATTGACTAATTGGTTGGTTGATTGGTTAAACTGACTGATGGGCTGACTGAGTGATTGAATGACTGTGCTACAAGGACAAAAAAAAAAAGACGAGGAAAACCAGAAACAATGAGAACTGGAAAGAGGCTAAAACACAGAGGAAGGAAGAGGAGAGAGAATGAAAATGAAGGGTGAAAAGAATAATAAAGGGGAGGAGAGGGGAAAGTGGAAGCAAAACAACGCAAGAGAGGGACGACGAGACAGATAAGTCAAGGGGAGTCAAGCGCGCAAGCCTGTTCAGAATGACGATGGCACCAATTGTTTATGACGCCAGCGGAAGGTTGGTGGCGCTGCTGCATCGGGCAACGGTGCTGTCTGGCAAGGCTGACCTATCCAGCTGAATATTTTATTGTGCTGACCCTTGAATGTATCCTAACAGACGCCGGTTGTCATAAGGGTGATGTGGAACACAGCCAATATACCTTTATATATGTATCCATATGTACTATGTATTTCTCACTCATGTATCCTCAATGTTATTGTAAGGCTGCACCCATTCATTTTGCATTGTCACATAATACTAGATGGCAACCGCGCCTAGCAGCATCAGTAACCGACGGGGCGCCATCTCTTACACATCAGCCTTGCTCTTCTGGTGTCTCTTGGTGCTGCCTCCAGCCCTCCTTCAGTATATTTCTGACCCATACCCATGGTGAGAGAAAAAAAAAAGGGAGAATAAAGACAACTTGGTGGCTGATCCACAAGGGAAGTATAATGCAATTCCCTGATGGTTGAAAATAGTTGATCCGCTGCGCCTCTGTCCAGTAGTTCTTCAGTTGTAGCTGCAGGAAAAGGAAGGACTGTGAAGTCTCAGGTTTGTCCCTAAGCTTCCCTGCTCTTAGAGGAATATTAATGAATGTGTTGATCTAAGTCTTGCATTACCAAGTTGGACTAAATGTTCCTATGGGATGTGGAATTTTAAGACTGAGTTCAGTAGAACATGGAAAGAACTAACTTGGCTCTGTTTTAGGACCCCTTTTATAGAATTTGAATGAGGACATCTTGCATTAGGAAATTGGACAGAACACGCTTGCGAGAAAGCTTCTTAGAGATCTTAGTCTGAGAGTTGTAAGAATAAGGAGAAATAAAGGGTGCTACTTTGGTATGCGATCTACTTAGCCAACGTGATCTACAAGAGTCAAATTCTACTTTGGTATGCGATATACATGTTTAATTTGTTTATTAAATTTATTAATTTATCAAATTTAGAAATAATTGACATTATTACATACACATTTTAGAAAATTGTTGAATTTTTTTTATATACTCAAAAAATTCGAATGAAGCAAATTTGAAACAAGTTTACTAACTTTTATTGTTGAATCTAACGAACATCAGCTAGAAAAAGCAAGAAATAGATCGTCAGTTTTTTCTCATCATACGCCAGCAGAAATAATTTACTATGTAAGCAGAAATAATGGTAATGAATTTGATGTATAAATAAATAAATAAATAAATAAAAATAAATAACGATGATTACGTTGCGCGTGCCGAAGATAACGATGCGATTCCACGATAACGATACGAGTTTCCACGATAACGATGCGATTCCACGATAACGATACGAGTTTCCACGATAACGATACGATTCCACGATAACGATACGATTCCACGATAACGATGCGAGTTTCCACGATAACGATGCGAGTTTCCACGATAATGATACGAGTTTCCACGATAACGATACGATTCCACGATAACGGTACGAGTTTCCACGATAACGATGCGATTCCACGATAACGATACGAGTTTCCACGATAACGATGCGATTCCACGATAACGATGTGATTCCACGATAACGATGCGATTCCACGATAACGATACGAGTTTTCACGGTAACGATGCGATTCCACGATAACGATGCGATTCCACGATAACGATACGAGTTTCCACGATAACGATGCGATTCCACGATAACGATACGAGTTTCCACGATAACGATGCGATTCCACGATAACGATGCGAGTTTCCACGATAACGATGAGATTCCACGATAACGATACGAGTTTCCACGATAACGATGCGATTCCACGATAACGATACGAGTTTCCACGATAACGATGCGATTCCACGATAACGATGCGAGTTTCCACGATAACGATGAGATTCCACGATAACGATACGAGTTTCCACGATAACGATGCGATTCCACGATAACGATACGAGTTTCCACGATAACGATGCGATTCCACGATAACGATACGAGTTTCCACGATAACGATGCGATTCCACAATAACGATGTGATTCCACGATAACGATGCCAGTTTCCACGATAACGATGAGTTTCCACGATAATGATGCGAATTTCCACAATAACGAGGCTGGCGTGGCGATAGCGATACGACATTGAAGTCTACCAACCTACATAGGTACCAGGACGAACCTTTCCTCCCCAAAGGCCCACCCCAGTCCCGTGGGGTGTGAGGGCAGTGACGATGCAGCCTTGCCGCGTCTCACACGGGTCGCCATGAACAATGACCCACCACACACCACTCCCCAACCACTGTCATGAAGTGAGCCCTTTTCTCCCTTAAAGGACCCCTCGTACTGTCAGTTTCTGGTGCATGGTGCACAGCGTGCCCTCGTTCATGGCGAGCTGTTCAGCCCGGTGTCATCATAATCAAAGGACCCGTACACACCCTCCACCAGACTCTATAGAAGGAGCCCTTACTCCCCATAAGGACTCCCCCCTCCGGGCAACATCTGGTGAATGGTAGACATTGATCTCTTGCTTATGGCGACTCCTTGCCTAGTGTTAGGCGTTGCAAGTGGATGACTACTACTGAAGCTTGAGGCCGCAAAGGAAAAGAAGGACCTGCTGCCAGTTCTCTGCCTTGGGCCCCAGGTTGGACCCGACAGCCACCTTCTCCCCCCGTGCGGCGCCCAAGGCCATCACGCCCCTCAACGAATTTTTGGCCGAAAGTTCTCAATCATCATTTAAATTTTGATCCGAATATAAAATCATCGATGGTAAGTAAAAAATGGCTTTCGTTTGAAAGTGTGCAAGAGTCGGCTGATCAATGAAACAAGGTGAGGCTGCTTTCCTCCGGGGTATTTAGTGTGTACCTTGCATGTTTTCTGCCCGTGAATATGCACATGTTCGTGTGTAACTAGATAGAAATAGTAATCCAATGGTAGTGCCTAGTTAATGGGGAACTTTAGAAGATTAGATACATTTCTGGATAGGGAGGATCAGTGGAGGTAGGTCTGCATGTCTCATACAAGAACTGCCACCTGCAGACCTACTTTTTTTCTTTTGATAGATGCTATTATGCTCTTTAAAAAGCAAGTAATAGATCGTCAGAGTTTTTTTTCTGATCATACGCCAGCAGAAATAATCAAGGTAGGACTGGAAGATTGTTTCTTTTACTCCTCTCATTTTTTTTTTTCTTTCCGAAATGCAAACCTTTGAATTTATCCAGCTTCTTTTAATTGCCTGAGTGTTTGCTGCAGTGTTTCGATCAACATAATGTCGCTGGTGGTTGACTATTAAATGATGGTGATTTAAACTATTTCAATTAGAATATGCTGGCCATCCGTCAGAATGCATAAGCGAATTTTCCGCAACTTCTCTTTTGAATTATGGGTTCCAGTATTTCATTATTTATTTTTTGTACGTAAAACTAATAGCAATTTTCACCTTTCTTCAATCCGAACACCGTGGGACCATCAATTCGTCTTCCGTGGTTTCGGTTGTTTTCCACCTCAGCCTTGCTGTCATTTGATTCTAGAACTTGATCTCCGTGCAGTGTTCTACCTCTGTTGTATTTTCGACATCCTGCTAACCGTCAATTTGCACTGGCTTTTATTTAGTGCTTACCATTTTTCCACGATTGTTAACAGAAACAATATATGAGCAAACCTCACGACACACATTAAACCAATCACAGATTGCTTCGGCACCTCTACCTGTCGATTCATGCACCGAATCATAGAAGGTATCTTGAATTTTCAAAAATAAAATAATTCTAAAAATTGGCATGGAGAAAGCTTGCAAACTACTGTTCAATGCAACTGCCTTCGTCTTCTCTTTGATCTCAATGTAAAACACTTTAGTTAACATCTGAAGGGTTCTTTAGATATTCAGATGTCATTAAGCAGGTAAAATCACGGAAGGGAGCGCAGGTCGCCTGTCGAGACTGATGTCTCTGTCTATGCCGGAATAAAGTGTGCTGTTGCCACAAGAAGTACCTTGTTGAGTCGCGACAGGAGCCTCGACACTCGAACAGACATTCCACTCATGCTTCAGACTCTCTAACCAGGCATTCTCTCGAAACAAAGACAAGTGCTTTCCTTGTCTCTTGATAATAAAAGGAAAAGTGCAACTTTTCTTGTTGTAGATCATGATATAAAAGTGTAGATCGCATACCAAAGTAGCACCGAAATAAAATAATTAAGAAAAAAAATTGTCATTAGGCTTATGCTGGACAGAGCATGTGAGTGCACATACGAAGTCAAAATTTGAGATACTGTAATGATCTTAGCAGTGATGGGACGTTTACTAAGTTTCCATAGATCAATATTCATCTCAAGAATTCTTTCTCTCCTAGCCCTATACAGAAGTAAGTATTCTCTTCCAGCTCCCTACAAAAGTTATCATTCTGTCCATACCATATGTTAGATTCGGTTAGGTTTTGCTGTTTTTGAGGTGGCCTGAAACTTTCATGTAAGAGTTTTCTTTAGTAAACTTTGTATTGGTTGTCCAAGTGCTCCCGGGAGTAAAGGAAAACACGATATAGAATACTGAGTTTATTAAATAAAACTACCTACAGTCGCCACGCCACACATCTGTCGAGGACATAGGCAAGGCTCAGATTGACCTCACTGCCCGCGTGACCAGATCAGGTGACTCAGGTCAAGGCGTCAGGCCACGCCGCGTGGGGAATGGAACACTGCGCGGAGCTGCGTTTCAGCCAGAGCAACTTTGCGTGTCTAGAGGTTATATAAAGTCATTGAAGTAATAAACTAATGCTTCCCAATTCACTTTATCCTGTTGTGCTCTTTATGTCATACCTACATTTTAAATAAACGCATTTTTCCAATCATCTTTAGTGAACTTGATATAGCAGGAGTTTGTATAGAAGCATAGGAGTGATAATTTATAATGCTTCCTCTTCACTTTCTCCCGTGTTGCCAAATTTTAAAGAAGCGAATTTTCCAGCCTCAGGAGGTTCGTTTGCTCTTCCTTGTCACGCGCAGCCGACCCGATGAACACTGAAGGATGACGGATAGAAAAATAAGGAGTTTCCAAAAAAGTGATCGAAAAAAAAAAAGGTTCACGAACTTAATTACTGAATGTTTACCTCTTAATGAGATAAGGAACTCTCTCTCTCTCTCTCTCTCTCTCTCTCTCTCTCTCTCTCTCTCTCTCTCTCTCTCTCTCTCTCTCTCTCTCTCTCTCTCTCATCAATAGGAGGTAATAAGAGCCTGTAGGAATATTTCAGTGTCCCAGTGTGACGTATCATAGGACGCGATCCCGCCTGACCTATGTGAAAAACCCGCT
>NC_087177.1:12374308-12444308 GCF_035594125.1 Scylla paramamosain
AAAAAATACAAAGTGTGTAGCTGCGGCGGTGTCTGGGCTTTTGGGAGAATGGGTGAACGTGGCAGTCAAGCATTCACACAGCGAAAGCAATACTCCATAGTCGCGCTGGTATGATTGGACAGGGAACAGGCCCAAATGCTGTCCACTGTATTGATATTCGTGTGGGGAGTGAATGCAGGGTTTTTGCTAGTTTTATTGAAGGTGTGGCTGTATCTGTGTATTAAAGCTGGTGTTTATGGTGTAGCATGTGATTTGGGTGATTTGATACAGCTTTTCGATACTAATGTTCATGTTTATTTTTGTTTTTTGTTTGTTTAAAGTGATTTCTTACTGACACTGACAAAAAAGAAAAATAAATAAATAAAGTAGTGCAAAGACACTGCACTGCAAATCCTTAACTGTCAGTGACATTAGTCTGGCTCAGTACAGTTAATGAAGAATCAAGTGTTATTATTAGCTACAAGGTTAAGGTTTATTGTAGATATTATATGGCCGTGTTGTTGTGGTAGAAGTGCAGAATTTTAACCACTTAGTCAGAAGATCGTAATTACTGAGTCTTTTTTCATATCATCTCTGTGCACGTGTTTCATTTGATTTGATATTAGATTTATTGCTGCTTATGATGTGTTGCTTATTTCTGTGAGAGTATGTGTGCTTTTTTTTCCGCTTTTCAAGGTGTGTCTGTACCTGTGTTCTGAAGCTGGTGTTTATGTTACCGTGTGATTTGGGAGTTTTGAAAGGATTGTTTTTAGAGTTTGTTTCAAATGTATGATTCCGTTGTTGCGATGGTGTGTAATTTTAATCAGCCAGTCAAAAGTTTATTTAGAGCGAGTTTAGATTATTGACTTTCTCTTTTTTTTTTCATTGTCTTGTTTGTTTCATCTTGTTTACCTTTAGATTTAGTGTTGCTTATGTTCTGGTCTATTATATAACTCTAGCATCAATAAGCGGCATAGGATAGTAAGGTTTTAGGATTTCAGTGCCGTTCTCAGCCTAAAATTGGTATCGAAAGCGCCTTATATCAGTAATGTACACCAGTTTATGGATGTACTTCTTATGTCCTCATCCTGCAGAAAAATAAAATAGTAAAGTATTTTCAGATTCCTACTGGCTTCTTCGAGATTTCCATATGTGTTTTTAGTAGTTTTTTTTTTTTTTTTTTACCTTCACCTAATTCTGGAAAAAAAAAATAAAGTATTGATAGAATATTTCCAAATTCCTATTGGCTTCTTGGCAATTCCGTTAGGCTCTTATTTGCTAACATTCACTTCATCCTTAAAAAAGAAAAAAAAAATTAGTAATGGAGTATTCGCAAATCCCTCACAGGTTAAGTCTGAAAGAAAGTCCCTAGGAGGCTCGATTTAAGGCAAAGGCTGGAAGAGAAGATAAACTCGAACCCTCACCTTTCCAAACACGCAAGTCCGGGAAGGAGAAGTTGTCACAGCACAGAGTCATTCATAAAACGGCCCGAAAACCACCCAAGCCCACGTATGCCATGCCTGCCGCTGCCTCCCACCCATGAACCGACATGGTGACTTGCAACTCCGTCATCAGGTCAGGTTGCGTCAGGTTGGGTTAAGTTCAGGTTAGATCAGGTCACCTCTCAGTCGCCATGTGTTTTGTTTATGGTCTGTGTTTGCGTTCAGTGGTAAGAGAAGTGGAATTTCTAAGGTGGGTGAAAAATAGTGGAGTTTCGAGTGTGGTAGGGAGGAAAATTAATAAGGTGTGAGGAAAAAAAATTCAAAGGTAGGAGAAAAATAAGGGGATTTATTGTAAGACCGGAGAAAAATATTGAAATTGCTAAGGTGCGGAAAATGATGGAATTTTAAAGGTTGGAAGGACAAAAAATAGTGAACTTTGTAAGGTGGGAGGAAAACAGTTAAATTTCGAAGGTGGGAGGGAAAATAGTAAAAATTCATTGTAGAATTTCTAAGGTTTGAAAGAAAATAGTGGAATTTCAAAAGGTGAGGAGAAAAATACTGGAATTTTAAAGATATGAGGAGAAAAATAGTGGAACTTTAAGGCGTGAGGAGAAAAAAAAGTAGAATTTCAAAGATGTGAGGAGAAAAAATAGTGAAATTTCAAAGGTTTGGGGGGAAAATCATTAAATTTTAAAGGTGTGAGGAGAAAAAAAAAATAGTGGAATTTCAAAGGTGTATTGTCCAGCAGGTCTTTTGGTCCAGTCTCAAGAAATGGATGGCTGCACATGCACTGCCCCTGCCTCCTTCTGCTCGTGTCCCGGTCCAGGTGAAGTTCAGGTAGAGATTTAAGCTGAGATTCTTGCACCTGACCGCTTGTGAGTGTGTGAGTGAGTGAGTGAGTGCAAGTGGCGGAAAGATGCACTGGAGCGTGGTGAACATTCCAGAAGCTGTCATGGTCGAGGTGGTATGCTCCTCTCTAAATAGCTTTTCTTCATGCCTTTACACTCAAGCGGAATGAAGGAAACTGGATCTTAATTTTTTTGGCAAGTTTTTTATAGTTTTTATTTCTTGTTGGTCTTGTTAGGTTCTTTTAGCTTTTCTCAAATGATTTTCTTTTTGTTTTATCATTTCCATAATTTCTACAATGAAAAGATGTACAAATTAGGAAAAGAATCTTATTTTTTTCTTAGCGGAGTGTTCCTTTGTTTTCATTTGTGTCGTCTGTTGGAATGTTATGTTTTTTTTTTACTTTTTCTCACTTGACTTCTGTTTTGTATATCTAAATCGTAATCACTAAATAGAGAAAAAAAAATATTAAGAAAAGGACCTTAATTAATATCCTATTCTGTATTCTCTATTGTATAATCGTCTTGTTGGGATGTTTTTTCTTTCTCATTTTATTTTGTATATCTATATCACATCACCAGCTAGAAAAGAAATAAATAAATAAAACGAACTAGAAAAGAACCTTCATTAACATCATTTCATCAACAAACACCACACTTATACATCACAATTAACCTCATATTCTAGCACACCACAATCCATCCCTAGTGACTGACGAGACAAAACAAATACCATCCCTTCCTTTTGACGAACATATCTTTTCTCTGAATCTTTCTCTCTGGGTCAAGGTGATGGTGGTGGTGGTGGTGGTGGTAGAGATGTTATGTAGTCAGTTGCGTAAAGTGTGGAGGTGGTGGTGGGATGGGGTCAGAGGAGGAGATGGAAGGAAAGAGGGAGGCAATAGGATTTAGGTATGGTGATGGTGGGAGTTAGTATATTGTGTGTTGTGTATGGTGTATTGGCCTCTGGTGGGCTGTGGCTGCTCGTATAGGGTTGCGTTAGAGATGTGACTGGGCTGTGTGGGACTATAGTGGGCTGTGGTGAGCTGGGCTGGGCTGTGGCTAGCTGTTGTAACCTGTGTTGGGCTATGATTGACTGTAGCACGGCAGTACTAGCATGTGGTGAGCCGTAAGGGAACGTGGTGGTGGGTCAGGGCGTGGGAGGTGACAAGGCTTAAGAGTAGCACAGAGAGGGCAGCAGCGGCGACTCACGGATGCCTTCACACAAGCACGGAGGCAGTGGGTGTTTTGGCGTTAGAGGATTACTTCGCTGTTATGCTCGTGTCCTTTGAGGCGTTTTCAGTAATGTGAAGAAGGAAGCACAGGAATATAAAGTGGATGTCTCTCACGCCAATATTTAACAATACGTTTTTCTTTCTTTGTTTTATGAATTATTGTTATTATTATTATTATTATTGTTATTATTATTTTTTTTTATGAATTCATTGATTTTCTTTCATGGAGGAATTTTAGTTGTTCTTATGTAGGTTTTTAATTTGTTTTCTTTCTTTCTTTTATTTATTTGGATAATGAACTATTTGCTTTACGTTTTCTCTCATTTGTTTGTTTATTGCATTGTTTAGAAAGGAATCTCTTTTTTTTAAGTTTATTTTTATTGGCTTAGAATGATTTAAAAAACATTTATTAATATTCTGTCTCTCTCTCTCTCTCTCTCTCTCTCTCTCTCTCTCTCTGTCTCTCTCTCTCTCTCTCTCTCTCTCTCTCTCTCTCTCTCTCTCTCTTTCTGACTTACCCGCTTCTTTTTCTTTACTTCTCATGCCTTCCTGTATTAAAGTATTATTTTCAGTCTCTTTTATCACTTGCATCACATGTTTCTCCCCCTCCTGCATCTCTTCTTAGCAACGAAACTATCTCCTGTATTTTTTTTTTCAGCACTGCAGTTTGATATCAAGTCTAGCCTGGCGTGAAATGAAAGATTGGACGGGTGTGAAGGCGTAAAATGAATCGTATGTATTAGACCTGATCAATGAGTCACGGAATAATGCAATATATCCAAGCATTTCCACACAACATTATAATAGAAATTCTTCTATTTAGCCTCACAAAGCATGTACTCCCGTGAATGCGAATACTTTAAAAGACTATATATATTTATGCATGTGTGTCTGTGTGTGTGTGTGTGTTTGAATATAATACTGCTAGTGATGGAATATGTAGAACACCAAATACATATACATACATACATACTACATATATATCATACGTGCTTTTGTATTTGTGTGTGTGTGTGTGTGTGTGTACGCGTGTGAGAGTTTTGGCTATTTGTGAAGCTCTCTCTCTCTCTCTCTCTCTCTCTCTCTCTCTCTCTCTCTCTCTCTCTCTCTCTCTCTCTCTCTCTCTCTCTCTCTCTCTCAGGCTCTGTGGACTTAAAGTAGAAAATAAAAGAAACAAACATAAAATAAGACTGTTGAAAAAATTATATACTCGGGAGACAAGGAGAGAGAGAGAGAGAGAGAGAGAGAGAGAGAGAGAGAGAGAGAGAGAGAGAGAGAGAGAGAGAGAGAGGAAAAAGAAAAAAGAAAAGCTTCAAAAACAAACATTGGCAGGAGTTACTTCAACTTTTCATGCTGCAAGTTTAGTGTGAGGAAAGTCCGAAGTCTCTCTCTCTCTCTCTCTCTCTCTCTCTCTCTCTCTCTCTCTCTCTCTCGTAGTGGCAACTCGGTGGCCGTCCTGGAGGGAGACACACCCACTCACTATATCCATACATCCCTCCTTCACCTCCCCCTCCCTCCCCCCATCCATAATCCCACCCTCACCTCTCCTTGCCGCGCAGAAGCTTTGATTAAGAATATTTTTGTGTACGGGAACTAAAGATGAAGTTTCTATACCTGCCGTAGAGTAGAAGGTGAAAGGCAACACACACACACACACACACACTCTCTCTCTCTCTCTCTCTCTCTCTCTCTCTCTCTCTCTCTCTCTCTCTGGTTCCCTTGTAGTGTCATCCATCCGTCACTCTATTGCTTCCTTGATCGTCTTCTCGTAAGATCAACTCTCGCTTCTCCACAGCAAGGATTGGTTGATGCTGGCTAAGGCTTTGTTTTGATGAGAGGATGGGCAGGAGTAGTAAGAGGAGGGGAAGAAAGGAGGAGGTGAGTAGTTCAGAATGTTTGAGAGGAAGATGATGATTAAGAAGAAAATAAAAAAAATTAAAAACTCGATGAGGTTTGGAAGGAGGAAGTGGAAGAGTCAAGAAAGTTTGCGAAGAAGTAGAAGAACGAGGAGGAGGAGGGAAGGGGGCGGGAGAAGAAGAAGCCACCGATAACTGAAGGCTTTGTCAAGTTGAGTTTGTTCGTCGTTTTGTTTCGTTATGCAAAATTGATGCGTTTTCCGTGACCTCTCTCTCTCTCTCTCTCTCTCTCTCTCTCCTCTCTCTCTCTCTCTCTCTCTCTCTCTCTCCCTGATCCGTGTTACTTTCAGTTTCTTCTCTTTCCTTTCTGTGTGCTATTTTTTATTGCTTTCTCTCCTTTGTATCTTCTATTTTTGCTTCTTTGTCATTCCTTCTGTCTGGTTTATTTTGTACTTCTTTCTATCGCCTTTGCTCTTCATTTTTTTTTTCTCCCTCTCCACCGTTTTCAATATCTCAACTTTTTCTTTCTTCCTTGTGTGGTTTTCTCTCAACATCCATTTTGTATTTCCTTTCTCTTGTGTATATTCCGTTTCATGTCGACGTTAATTCCGACGTCGAGTATCCTGCTGCAGTCCATTCCAGTGTGTTTTGTCTTTTTTCTTAGTCCTAGAGTCTTAATCAGCTGACAGTCTTCTTACAAAACCTGGCAACTGGTGAGAGGGCAAACAGATCAGAGGACTTGTGGTTGAAGGAAAAAGTTAAGCACAATGGCAGTGAATGCGGCAGGTTTTTCGGCCACTGAGCGTACTAAAAGGTTGGCCAAAATAGTGATGTTTTGTAATAGGTTTAAGATAGGGAAGAAGTATCAGGCAGTTACTTTTATATACTTCATCACCGCCCAGTTCTTCTTCTTCGTGAAAACTTTAGCGGAAACCAGCTCATTAGTTCCTTTTTATTTATTTATTTTTTTTTTTCATGTTGCGGAAATCAACCAAGGACAAAAATAAATAAAATAAATATGGTTAAAAAGGTGCTTGTTCAAATTTCACTCCTTAATTCCTGAAAAAAAAAAAAAATAGGAGCGCGAAATCCAAAAGAGAGGCTCATTTATTTTAAGAGACGCCTTGGGGTACTAATTCCTATTCAATTTACACACACAAAACTCACTTGAATTTGATATTACTACTTTGTGCGATTGTATTGCCCTACCTTCTCTCCATTTCTCTCTCCTTTCACTGGGTTTTATTTATTTATTTTTATTTTTTTTATTTTTTAATGTAGAAGGGGCACCGACCAAGGACAACAAAATATAAGAAAAAAAAAGCCCCCTGAGTTGCTAGTCCCCAAACAGTCAGAAACGATCCTCAAAAATTGGAGGTTAAGGGTCTTGAAACCTCCCTCTGAAAAGTTCAAGTCAAAGGAGGGTGGAAATACAAAAGCAAGTAGGGAATTCCTAACCTAACCAGAGAAGGTGATTACTAATTGAGAATGCTGGTTAACTCTTGCATTAGAGCTTGACATATTAACCATGAGCACCATTTGACATCGTTGTTGTGGCACCATTAATTTAGCTAATCAAAAATAACAATTTTTTATCACCCAATTTTAGTTTGTTTTATATCAGTTTCATTCTTTCTTCACTCAGCCAATCTTCATTACTCGATCCAGGTCGTCTTCATCTCTCCCTTTCGTTTCTCCTCCAGTCCTCTTTCCCTCCATCGTGTTTGTGTTTGTGGAGACAGTCTTTGTGTCAGCTTGGAGGCGATGCGGAACACGACCAGGCAGGGAGTACAGGGATGTTATCTCCCCTGTAGGTAAAAACGCATGCCTCTCAACTTCTCGAGGAAAATTAGAGGGTATAAATATCATTGTCCTATTATTAATGGTAATCCTAAAGTTTTGAAGGTTAGACCGTTAGACTTGGGTGTTGAGTGAGTGTTGTTGTGGAATAGTATACTTTTATCACATATTCCTCATGGTTTTTAGACAAGAGGTTGAGAGTGTAAATATCTTTATCTTATTATTAGTTGAATTCCTTAAGTTTTAAAGGTCAGATCATTAGAAGTGTGTGTTGAGTGAATGTCGTTGTGAAATGTAGAGATATGATGTACTTCTAACACGTATGCCTCGCAGTTTGCAGAGAAGTTGACGGTATAAATATCATTGTTATTGGTATTCCTAAAGCTTTCAAGATTAGGGAGTAGTCATTAAAGGTATGTGTTATTTTGAAATTATAGGTATGATACAATTTTAACATGTATACCTATCAGTTTCCATTGAGTTAAAGGGTATAAATCTTACCCCTATTATTAGTTGTGTTCCTGCAATTTTGAGGGTCAGATCATTGAAAGTCTGTGTTGGGCGAATTTTTTGTGAAATATTGTGGGCGAATTTTTTGTGAAATATTGTGATATAAACATACGGATCTTTTTTTTTTTTTTTTCATTTCTGTTCGTGGAGGGTTGAAGACTAGAAACTATGATCAGTGCGTAACCATAGCTTTAATATACGATTTAGAGATATAATCAATGTTGGTTTTTATTCATTGTGCTTTAAGGATAAAGTCACTATAAACGTATCTCAAATTAACTTAATTGCTTGGTATTTAGTTGTAATTTTCTGTTCTTTTTCATTCTCTCTCTCTCTCTCTCTCTCTCTCTCTCTCTCTCTCTCTCTCTCTCTCTCTCTCTCTCTCTCTCTCTCTCCGTCCCGTGACAAGAAAAAACGCAAGGACAATGTTAAAACCAATAAAAAAAATACAATCAACAATAAACACACATGAATTAAAGCGTTCAAAGAAAAAAAATAGACAGACAAACAATTAAGAAGCAACATCTCCCTCTTCAGCAAGGAGCATCTTGGGGCAGCTTGAATACACGTGCTTGACCCAAATTGTAGCCGGAAAAAAACGCGTCTCCCCGCGGCCGTGTACAAGCGCCATCAATTTCCGTGTTTTTAGAGCGGATTAAAACTCATTGCAGTGTGCTTACATGTGACCCAAATAGATACTCGGCTCGCCGCGTTGAAGTGCCGCGTAATTAATGATAACTCGCTCTCTCGATTGCCAGCACAGGACTGCATGCGTGTCCTCCACAAAGAAACACAAAGGAAGAACAAACAAAACAGACCAGTTGTTCATGAAGAGGTTTGTTTGTCATGAGTTGAGAGAGAGAGAGAGAGAGAGAGAGAGAGAGAGAGAGAGAGAGAGAGAGAGAGAGAGAGAGAGAGAGAGAGAGAGAAGGAGGGTTGGTTTGGGAGATAATTAAACAACATATGAACACATGGAAAGTTGCAAGATTAAGTAGGCCTACACATAATCTCAGTACAAGTTATGCTACATACTTACATGCATCTACTATCCCTACGAACAAATGCATTTAATTTTGTTTTAAACCTTTACCTTAGCTCGATACCAACTACCTGAACTTAGCACTAACAGCTTGAGACTTGGCACTAACAAACAACCTGGTATTAATAACAATTTATAAGTCATTACTAACAACCTTAGCATCATCACTAACAACCGGAAAAAAAAATAAAATAAAACTTGTCACTCCGAGAAAGTTTGTTACCCACCATTCCTCGCTTGTCTCTGGTCAGTATTCAGCCAGTAAATGTAAAAATTCTCTCTCTCTCTCTCTCTCTCTCTCTCTCTCTCTCTCTCTCTCTCTCTCTCTCTCAATCCGGTAACACTTGTCACGAAATTAAATGTCGCCGTCCACTCCCCTGTCGTGATGTAAACTTTTTGCATACTCGTAAATTAACGTGTCTGGTGTGTTTTTCCTGTTGGTGGCCGATGACCGGTATTCCAAGGTCAACATACACACACACACACACACACACACACACACACACACACACACAGCGGAAGAAAGGCTTACATTTCCTGTATCTGATTTCTTAAAATTATCTGCAGCCACGTGTTTTTATCTTTGTTTTTTTCGTGCTTAGTTAATTATGTATTATATACATTGCTCTGGCATGTTTGGTGTCTCAGTTTTTGTCTCTTCTTATTTGTGTGTTGAGATGTTTGTGTATCTCTTTTGTGTTCTTGTTTGTTTATTTACTTGTAAGTTGGTATTTCGTCTAATGGGATGTTCTATATATCTATTTATCTTCTAGTTTATTTATTTATTTGCTTGTTTGATTAAATTTTAGTCGCTGAAATGTTTGTGTATCTGCTTATCTTCTTGTTTATTTGTTTATTTACTTGTGTGTCCATTTCGTGAACTAAAATGTTTGTATTTCTCTTTTGTCTTCTAGTTGATTTGTGTACTTATTTGTATGTTGAGATTTTGTTTGCTGGAAAGCTTGGTATATCTGTATTTTTGTCTTTATTTATTTACTTGTCTGTTCCTGCTCGCTTCCTCTCTGCCTCTTTTGCCACCTTGGAGAAATTTTCAAGGTGATTAGTTTATAAACAGGGACATTCTTTTTCTCGTTCATTTTTCGTCTTGTTACGCATTTTATCACGCAAGGAAGCCACAGAACGCCTGACTTCTGATCTTTCTAAAGTTTCTGATTGGGGCAGAGCAAACTTGGTATTGTTCAATGCCTCAAAAACTCAATTCCTCCACCTATCAACTCGACACAACCTTCCAGACAACTATCCCCTCTTCTTCAATGACACTCATTTGTCCCCCCTCTTCTACACTGAACTTCCTCGGTGTGTCCTTTACTTATAATCTGAACTGGAAACTTCACATCTCATCTCTAGCTAAAACAGCTTCTATGAAGTTAGGTGTTCTGAGACGTCTCCGCCAGTTTTTCTCACCCCCCCCCCAGCTGCTAACTCTGTACAAGGGCCTTATCCGTCCATGTATGGAGTATGCTTCACATGTCTGGGGGGGTTCCACTCATACTGCTCTTCTAGACAGGGTGGAATCAAAAGCTTTTCGTCTCATCAACTCCTCTCCTCTGACTGACTGTCTTCAGCCTCTCTCTCATCGCCGCAATGTTGCATATCTAGCTATCTTCTACCGCTATTTTCATGCTAACTGCCCTTCTGATCTTGCTAACTGCATGCCTCCCCTACTTCCGCGGCCTTGCTGCACAAGACTTTCTTCTTTCTCTCACCCCTATTCTGTCCACCTCTCTAACGCAAGAGTTAACCAGTATTTTCAATCATTCATCCCTTTCTCTGGTAAACTCTGGAACTCCCTGCCTGCTTCTGTATTTCCACTTTCCTATGACTTGAATTCCTTCAAGAGGGAGGTTTCAAGACACTTATCCATCAATTTTTGACCACTGCTTTGACCCTTTTATGGGACTGGCATTTCAGTGGGCATTTTTTATATTAGATTTTTGTTGCCCTTGGTCATTGTCCTTCCTACATAAAAAAAAAAAATTCATATTTTTAATGGAAACACACACACACACACACACCCACACACACACACACACACACACACACACACACACACACACACTAATCACCACCTTTCAATGCTATTCCTCATCTCGTTTCCATACAGGCTCTTAATTTAGAATATTCTAGAATATTCACCTTTTACACACACACACACACACACACAGACACACACACACACACACACACACACACCCTCTCTCTCTCCCTCCCTCCCTCCCTCCCTCCCTCCTTCCCTCCCTCCCACCAACCCACCACCACCACCACCACCACCCTCTCCAACTTTACCTCTCACCAACCCCCTTCAAGAAAAAAAAATCATTTCGTAGGGCGTGTTCGAAAATAGTCCCAAATCCTCCTGCTCCAGATAGATTTGAATTCGAAGCTCCGTTTGCAGCACGAGTCGGTGAACTGAAGCTCCGATTTGAAAAGTTTGCAGGCGGTGGCAGGTTCAGTATCAACTTTTTGCAGGCTGTGTGAATGACGGGACGTTATTTAGAGCAAGGGAGAGAGGGAGTGAAGGAGGGAGGAAGGCAGGGAGGGGCGGTACACCTACATACATACACACCTACGCTCATACACACCTGCCTACACACACACACGCACACGCAAACTTACTCACTCTCCTCCATGCGTATATTCGTACACTTGGTCGGGCAATTTATAAATCCTACCTAACTATATATATACGCACGCAAACTTTACATACACGCCTGCCTATCTACGATACTAATTACCTACCTACACATACGCACTCACACGCAAATTTACACACACGCCTACACATCTACACACCTACCTACCTATGTATCTACACTCATGCACTTACACGCAAACTTACACCCTACATGCATACCTACCTGCCCACCTACACACACGCACGCCCACGCCCCTCATTCCCGTGTTAGTGTAATGATTGTGTGAGGAAACCATCAAACGCTCATCCTCTTTTGGTAATCAAGTATAGTAGTAATCAGAATTGGACGTGAAGGAAGGGTTGCTGGAATGGTAATCTCTCTCTCTCTCTCTCTCTCTCTCTCTCTCTCTCTCTCTCTCTCTCTCTCTCTCTCTCTCTCTCTCTCTCTCTCTCTCTCTCTCTCTCGTTCTGTGTAGCGTGCGGTTGTATCTTTTATTTTTAGCTGTTTTTTTCGTTCTTTTAAAAATTGGTATTTCTATTTTTTCTCGCCCCTCTTTTCAATTTCTTTGTTTTCTGTATATAGCTGTATCTTACATATTTCTGTTACGGTAGTTTTTTTTTTTTCATCTTCCCTTCTCTTTCGTTTCTTACATTTAGAGCCGCGTTTGACTTTGTGTTTTGTTGTTGTTGTTTTATTACGTGAAGCTTAATGTGAGACAGAAGTTAAAAAAAAATGCATTGGGGTTAGAGGCGAGACTATGAAGTAAGTGGATATTGTGCGAAATTAAACCTGACGACATGGGATAAACTAGAAAATAAAATGCATTTGGTTTAAAAGTAAGACTGCAAAATAAACGGAAATATTATTAACTTAATGAGAAAAAAAAAAACACTCGGATAATAGAAAAAGATTAATCACTGAAAGAAAATAAAAACAAACACTAAGTACTAAACATAAAAAAAAAAAAAAGAGAAGAATAGGAAAACAGAAACTGAAGGAAAAAAGTAGATAAAGAAAGTAAAATCAGACAAGTAAAACAATGCAAATAAATATTCAATGGAGGGGAATAAAACCAAAAGAAACGCTGTTCACAAAGTATTATAGATAAAATAATAGAAAAAAAATAGGAAAACAAACTGAATACCAGAAAGAAGTACATGGAGAAAATAACTAACAAAACCAATATAACTGATGAAATTATATGGAAATCAAAATGAAATAGTGTGGTATATAAAGAGAAGAAAATTTAATAGCAATAATGAAAAAAAATATATATATAAAGCTGTATTGAAACTAAATATATAATAGTGTAGTATATAACAACAACAAAAATAAAAACGATAATAGAAAACACGTCGGATTAACATAAAATATAGAAATTAAAATATACGGTTGGAAAACATGGACAAACGGAAGGAATTTATGCAGAAAATGGACATTCCCTTGTTTTGACCTTAGGGCACTACGTTACGTGACTTCCCATAACCGGATGTGCTTCTCATAACCTTTCCCGCTGACCTGAACCTCGTGACATGTGCTGGGGGAGGGGAGGCGTCTGACAGGGAGGAAAGAGTGATTCGAGCAGTCGGAAACATGGGCGTTAGGTGTGGTGGTGGTGGTGGTGGTAGGTCTATATAGTTTGTATTCATATTTCTTGTTTTTCCTCGTCTTCTTTCGTGTTCTTTTGTTCGTGTTCAGCTCCCCCTCCTATTTTTTTTTTTTTTTTTTGTGTGTGTGTGTGTGTTTATGTTCGCTGTTGTTGTTGGTGTTGTTGTTGTTGGTGGTGGTGCTGGTGTTGTTGTTGTTGTTGTTGTTGTTGTTGTTGTCGTTGGTGGTGGTGGTGGTAATGTTTTTGTTTTTCTCCTCTTCCTCCTCCTCCTCCTCCTCCTCTTCCTCCAGTTGTCCCCCTCTCTCTTCTCCTCCTCACCCACCACCACCACCACCACCACCACCACCACCACCACCACCTCCTCCTCCTCCTCCTCCTCCTCCTCCTCCTCCTCCCCTCCTCCTCCTCCTCCTCCTCCAGTTGTCCCACTCTCTCTCCTCCTCCTCCTCCTCCTCCTCCTCCTCCTCCTCCTCCTCTACCTCCTCCTCTACCTTTACCTCTACCACCACCATCACCACCATCACCACCACCACCTCCTCCTCCTCCTCCTCCTCCTCCTCCTCCTCCTCCTCCTCCTCCTCCTCCTCCTCCTCCTCTTAACCCACCACCACCACCTCCACCTGTTATTCCGTATCCGTGAACAGAATTGTACCCAGGCTCAATCAGTGTTCACCTTTGGCCATTCCGTAGCGACCTTTCACCACCGCGATGCTGTGCCATTCTATTCACAGAAAGACAGTCCTCGATGTAAACAGTTTTCCGCGACTGAGGAAGTAGTATATTCTGAAGGGAGTAACCGTGCGATGACGAAGAGCAGCCTGAAGAGGGAGGGATGCAAGAGGCTTTGTAATCAGAAGAGGACAGAAAATGATGAGGTCAAGTTTTATACTGTTAGATTTCAAAACAGGTTCAGGAAGGAATTCGTTCTTAGAGTGGTACGTGAATGCAGTAGACTCAATAATGAGGTTGTTAGTCCTGAGTCATAAGGGAGCATTAAGAGAAGGCTAGACAAATTCATGGAAGAGGAGGATAGGTAGATAAAGGTACTGTAGGTATGTTTCTTTCAGGGACTGGCACGTGTAGGGTTGATGTCTTCTTTCAGTTTCCCTTATTTTTCTTATGTTCTTATGAGTATGTAGTACAGGATGAGTGCCTAGGTTAGGAAGTTTGACTAAAGGAAGAGGATGAGGATGGTAATAAAAAAAAAGTGTGGGTGTTATAGAGATGGACATAACTTTGCGTGAAAGGAAAAAGAAAAATGAGGTGTAATTGCAATAAATTGTGATGCAGGGTGAAGGAGTATGAGGATCTGTTAGAAATAAGAATAAACCCCCCAAAAAATAAATATTTCTTAAAAAATTGTGCGATTATATAAGAGTCGACATGCTTTAGTAAGAAAATAATATAGGGGATAGTCTCAAAAATGTGATAGTGAAGAAACCTGGGAAAAATAAATGGTAATATAACAAAATATATGGTGCTGCAGAAGTAAACATGGCTTAGTAAAAAAGAAAAAAATATATAATAACTGGTTAAAAAAAAAAAAGGTGGTACTGAATAAAAACTTGGAAAAATGGAATTAGGAAGAAAAATTTGGCTCGAAAAAAAAAAAATATGACGATGAAAGAAAATGTGTGGCGCCGTATAAGTAAATACGGGTTAGTAAGAAAATAATACGATGACATGTTAGACAAATGTGGTATTGACTGAAGAAAAATAAGAAATGGAACCGGGAAGAAAATTCAGTTAAAAAATATATACTGATTAAAGACAGTGTGATGTAAAAGCAAATATGACATAGTAGGCAAATAATAACAGGTTATAAAAATGCAGCATTGAGTGAAGGAACATGAGAAATAGAGGAAAAGTTTAGCTAGAAAACGTTTGATTACAAAAATAAAAATGAATAAATAATACGCTGACTTATAAAAAAAAATAAATAAATAAATAAATAGAAAAAAAAAGTGAGATAACATGAGAAGCTGCAAGACCAATCGACGATATTATTATGGAAAGAAATCCCATTATATAAAGACAATGAACAGGATGTGTTTATGCTAGGAACTGACATGGCAGTGAGAATGCGATATGAGACGTAGCTGCAAAACTGTGATATTCTTTGAAGAAATACGAATACCAGGAACAGATTGGAAAAAAAAGAACAAATATTGCAAGAGGAAGTGATGCTGTTATAAAAAAAAAAAAAGATAAAAAAGAAATACCTTAAGAAATAACAGGAAAGTAACGCGTGAATGTATTATACAAATGAGAAACAAGCGAAAAAACATGACAAAAAAAAAGAAAAAAAAAATGGAAGAAAGAGATAAATATAATACGAGAAACTAACATTACTATAAAAATAATAACAATAATGATAATAATAATGCTGTTATAAGAAGAAATACCTAGATTATTAACAGGAGAGCAAAGTGTGAATGTATTGTACGAATGAGAAAAAAAAAAAAGCGGAAAAGAATCATAAGCACGAAATGTTAGAAGGAATGAGAAGAATATACAAAGAGAAACTGACATTGCAAGAGAAACAACAACAACACCGGCAACAACAACAACAACAACAACAACAACAACCACCACCACCACCACCACCACCACCACCACCACCACCACCACCACCACCACCACCACCACCACCACCACCACCATCATCATCATCATCATCATCATCATCATCATCATCATCATCATCATCATCATCATCATCATCATCATCATCATCATCATCATCATCATCATCATCATCATCATCATCATCATCATCATCATCATAACAATAAAAGGCTTACTCAACAAGAAAGTATTCACACAGACACAATACACAAATAAACATAGGTAAAAACATGTCACGTTTTACAAGAATTAACATCTAAACACTACTAGTGAACAGCTGCTAAAAGCAATACCAATACAAAACAAACTAGAGTACCAAACTAATATGAAAATCCAAAGAAACAAACGCACAACAAGTTACACAACGAGAGAAAGACAGTAACGGCGTGATGCAAGGTATGGGAGGAAAAAAAAAGACTAGGTGCAGTGGACTGGATATGTGGTCAGGTAAGGACGTGCGTGGGAAGGCAAAGGAAGGATGTGGCCGGAAAGGGAGGTGATCCAGAGAGGCATGTGATTTCTGGACTCTCAGTTGAACTTGAGCGAGAGAGAGGAGTGGCGTACCGTAACTAGAAAATGCGATTGAGAGATATTTTAGAGAGAGAGAGAGAGAGAGAGAGAGAGAGAGAGAGAGAGAGAGAGAGAGAGAGAGAGAGAGAGAGAGAGAGAGAGATGAGAGAGAGAGATTTAAAAAACGTTTAAGATAAACAGACAGGCAGTTAGAAAGACAGACCAACAGACACAAGGGATAACTATCATTGCGTTAACTATACCAGCCTGCGCGCCCCCCCCTCTCTCTCTCTCTCTCTCTCTCTCTCTCATCTCTCTCAGGGCAGCAGCAGATCGGAAAGTCAAACATACTGACGGATATAGCAGATTAAACCTCCTATTAGATACTTGAATGGAAACGTAAGAGGAACCTGGAAACAATGGACGAGGAGGAGGAGGAGGAGGAGGAGGAGGAGGAGGAGGAGGAGGAGAAGAGGAGACGCTACCCTGAGCACGAGACCGATGAAGAGATGAAAGACAAGGCAAATGTACATACAACGATTGATTAGAATGAGATGGTACAAGAATTTCCAGAGAGAGAGAGAGAGAGAGAGAGAGAGAGAGAGAGAGAGAGAGAGAGAGAGAGAGAGAGAGAATGAATACTTGTTAATTAAAGAGGCTGAGAGAGTGAGTGAGGGGTGAAAAGGATGGATGGATGGAGTCTTGTGTAGGTGGAACGGAGGGAAAGAGTAAGGAAAGGGAGAGACGAGAGGAGGCCTTTGGGAGGAGGAGGAGGAGGGAGAGGCAGCCAGCCATTCAACCAACCAGGTAAAGGAGGGCGTGGCCACTCAAGGTGAAGCAGATTCTACCTGTCCCGGTGTATATATAGCACTGACGTCACCACTCCTACATCCCCCTCTGTATACCCGCTCCTCCTCCTCCTCCTCCTCCTCCTCCTCCTCCTCTCCTCCTCCTCTTCCTCTTCTTTCCCCTTCACTTACCATCACCACGTATTTTCCCCATAGCAATACTCAACAGGATGGAAAAAATAATATTGTATTACTCTAGCATCACTTCTTTCTCAGGATTCCACTTGGTAGAGAAGCATCCGTGTTTCCTCAATAAATATCCATTTGCATTATCGTTATGATGTGATTCCAGGGCGAGGTGGCTACAGTGTTATTTTCTTTGCTTTTTTTTTTTTACCGTTTTTCTTTTTTTTTTTTTTTTCCTTAAGTTTGGTTCTCTAATTTCCTGTCCTCGGTTAGCTGGCTTGGAAGTTCTTGGTCTTTGGTATTGGTTCTCTCTCTCTCTCTCTCTCTCTCTCTCTCTCTCTCTCTCTCTCTCTCTCTCTCTCTCTCTCTCTCTCTCTCTCTCTCTCTCTCTCTCTCTCTCTCTCTCTCTCACCTTCCTTTCATCCCTCTTCCTTATACCTTAGTCACCCTTCCTTACCTTTCTCTCTCTCTCTCTCTCTCTCTCTCTCTCTCTCTCTCTCTCTCTCTCTCTCTCTCTCTCTCTCTCTCTCTCTCTCTCTCTCTCTCTCTCTCTCGCCGTAACTTTGCCACGGAACTCATTACACTATGTTAATATGACCACAAAACACCCTCATCGGGTGCCGCACCCACCAAAACACTCATTAAAAGAAAAGTCAGATTTAAGAATGAGCGGAAAAGTTTAGCGGGCGACGTTAGAATATAAGTTGAATAGAAAAAAAAAAGAAGAGAATGAGAAACTGGTATATTAAAAAAAAAAAAAAATGGTTGATGGGACAAGTTAGCTGCGTGAAAATTGCTATATACTACCAGTACTTGTTATGGAGGGGAAATGATGTGGTGTGTTGGGGTTAGGGGATGGGGGAGGGGAGAGGAGAGGTCGGGAGTTGAAGTGGGTGTGTGTGTGTGTAGGTGGTTGGGTGGTGGTGTTTGCTGTTCTTGTTGTTGCTGCTGTTTTCTTTTGTTTTCTTCTTTTTTCACTCCTCCTCCTCCTCCTCCTTGATCTTGCGATAACAAAAACTTAACCAATTTCCTTTCCTTCATTTTATTTCCCCTTTCTCTCGTCATCCCTTGTGTCATTCCTCCCGCGCCTCGTCAGCGTCGCGTACAAAAACATCACGACTCACATTTGTTGATATTCTCCCACTGCTTGATCCTCTCTTCCTTTCTCATATTATCTCTCCCTCGTAATTTCTTTTCGTCCTCAATGCCTGTGCTTTCTCCTCAATATATATCAGTTTTCCTTCACCTTTTCTTCGTCTCTCTCTCTCTCTCTCTCTCTCTCTCTCTCTCTCTCTCTCTCTCTCTCTCTCTCTCTCTCTCTCTCTCTCTCTCTCTCTCTCTCTCTCTCTCTCTCTCTCTCTCTCTCCTCTCCCAGTCTGTCCTTGCATCCAATTATTTGTCAGTCAGTCAGTCTTTCCGCACCTTTCTCCTCGTCCTTCCTCAACTCTCGCTTTTTTTTTCCCTTTGTATTGTCAGTTTGTCACTTTTCCTACGCCTTTCCCTATTTCTCCCCCTCGCTTCCCCACCTCGCCTGTCACCTCCCCCTATAAAGATGGCCCACCTGGCTGCCGCCGTCACACCTGAGGCCACTAATCTCAGTTACGTACACACCAGGACCCTTGAGAGTGATAGACAGGACCCCAGAGCTCTGCCGGGTACACTGCTTCACTTCTCTCCTCTCCCTCATTCCAGTCCCGTTCCTTCCCTTTATTGTTTTAATATTTTGATGCGACCACTACTTGTTCCAGATTATTTGATGAAGGGGACAGGATTGATGTCCACCACTTGTATCGAATATGTTTTACCTCTCCTCTTCTTTACTGTTCTGAGTTTAGATGATGTACTTGCCCAGTTGATCATGCGTGCCATTGCTGGGTCAGATGAGGAGCTTGGTGTGTTGGTAGCGTGGAGAACCGCTAGTGAGCTTCGTATCTCTGGTAACTTGGAGGGTCGTGATACAGTTGGTGTGTGCGAGTAAAAGACACGTATGATGAGAGTCCTTGATTTAATAATAGGTAGAATGTACACACTTGATATGAGACGAGATTGTAACGTGACGATTGGTTGTTCTCTCTCTCTCTCTCTGAAGAGATATGAAATGATGACTGAGCAGCGCCTCTCAAGACTGACTGAGTGGCTGAGCAGAACTGAGTGAGAGGCCAAGACTGACTGCTTGTGACTGGGTGACTGACTCTGAATTCTGACTAACTCTGAACTGAACTGGACAGAGAGTTCGCTATCATGCGGGCTGTATTTATCTGAGCTAAGTGGATCACATTTTGGTTTTTAGAGAGAAGAAATGACCAGTGAGTTGCCATGAAATGATGTAAAAGGGCCAATAGGATATCTCGTTTTTTTAGCCAGTGACCAGGAAGGAAGACTCAGACCAAACACAGGTGTTTTCCCTAAGGACTGGAAGTGGGTATGAAATTCCTTTGAGAGGTAGAGAAGGAGAGAGGTTAAAAACAGAATAGACTGGCTGGCCATGGGCATAGGTGGAATGAATATGAACACTCGCGTGTGGGATGGATATATGAAATGGTGAATATATATATATATATATATATATATATATATATATATATATATATATATATATATATATATATATATATATATATATATATATATATATATATATATATATATATATATATATATATATATATATATATATATATATATATAAAATTGTTGAGAGTGATACATTATATCCAATCCTCTTACCTCCTTCATGTGGCTTTTCACACCATTCTTACTTTCCTTCTTCCTTCTTTGTTTTACTTCCCTTCTTTCTCCTTTCTTACTCATTTTTATTTCCTTTTCTTGTTTGCCTCTTTCTCTCATTCATTCATTCTTCATATCTTTCCTCTTTCCCATCTTTCATCCGTCTCTCCAACGCTTCATCATTCCTATTCTTCCTTTTTCTCCTTCCTACCTTTGTTCCTGATCTTCCCTTCCTTTTTTTTTTTTCATTCCACCTCCCTCTCGTTCTCTCCTCCTCCTTCCTTGTTGTGTTAAAATTATTGTCTCATGTTTTTCTTTGATTTTTCTATAAGCAAATGAAGAATCAGAAGTATAATATTGTTCTCGAGGAGTGGTTGTCTCGGCGAGGACCTCCTTGGAAACAGAAAAGGTGGAGGACAAAGGAAATATAATAATGAGCTTTAATTTGATGTACTTTTCTCTCTAGTAGAAAGCAACGCGACCTCAGTCTTTTAGGAATGGACAATTTTTAGGCGAGTTAGTTAGTTACCTAAGCAGTTTACGTGCGTATCTCTTCCCTCGACTTCCCAATTATGTACAGCGCTGCGTACGAGTACTTCATTAGTCTTAGCCTGGGTGGATCAGATTCCCTAGTTAGCGTTGCCTTGCAGGGGAACTTTGTACTGCGTCTTAGGTCCTGGCTGGCGAGGCGGGATCCTGACCATGATGGAAGGAGGCGCAGCTCACGGTGTCCCTCAGGTTCCCTCACGTGGCCGCGACTCGAGGAAGGCGTTAAGTGATAGGATGGACGGCGAGGGCAAGTAGGAGGTTAGCGAGTGATAGAGTGAGCGAGTAACAGGAAAGGTAAAATTATTTAATGATAGGACAGACGTTGAGTTACTATGTGGAAGGATGGAAGTAGAGGTAAGGTGGACAGTGAGTGGTAAGATGAGTGATGAGAGGTTAGATAGACGTTGAGTGACTGGATGGGCAGTGATTGGAGGGAGGATGGACATTGATAGACATTGATAGAGTGGACAGTGAGTGACAGAGTGAGCAGTAAATGGTAGAGAAAATGGAAGCTGGTAGGGTGAGAAATGAGAAGCAACTCGAACAAAGACTTAAGCATAGTAAGTAAAAGTAATGAGTAAAGATGTCACTCACCACTGCAACACATGAGAATTGCACCATAGCGCAACGTCTAATGAAAGAAAGACTTCTGTATAAGTACCTAAAGAGTTTCCGTTTCATTACACACTATAAGATCGCAAGTGATTTTATCCCATTCAATAACTAGGACATTCCACGTAACATTCCTAGAAACGCTCGTTTTCATTCAGTTCGAGGCGGGTGAGTGCTGCGCTTGAAGTGATACAAAGACTCCCACCATTTTTTTTGTTGTGTTTTGTAGTGAGTGAGTGTATCCCTGTCGAGTGTGGAGGAAGATTGATTACATTACCGGAAAAGCGCGTTCGTTTAGATAGCTGGAGGCGGTGTGTGTGTGTGTGTGTGTGTGTGTGTGTCTGTGTGTGTGTGTGTGTGGGCGAGAAAAAGACACATGTGGGAGGCGTGTAACGTATCAGCTTGCGTTTCTTTGATTTGTTTCTTCCGTTTCCTCTGCAGTTTCCTTTCGGTTCTCATTTTCTTCCACAAATCTCTCTCTCTCTCTCTCTCTCTCTCTCTCTCTCTCTCTCTCTCTCTCTCTCTCTCTCTCTCTCTCTCTCTCTCTCTCTCTCTCTCTCTCGCTACATCCATCTCTTTAAGCCAAGGTCAGGACCAAAGAGGACAGATCTAGGTGAAAGGTCAATCCCCTGGCCTCCCCCGCTGTCCCTCCGGCCTTTCCTCCTTCCCCCCTCACGCCCTCGCTCTTTCCGGCATCCATCCTCCCTCGCACTCTCTCACTCTTCCTCGCTCCTGCACACCCACGCGCTCTTTACACTACTCACTCTCCTGTCACTAGCAAGCTTCTCTCTACCTCTACCGCGCTGCTCGCCTACGCGTCGCTCACTTCCTCGTGCCCCGCTATCCCAGGCTGCCCCGGCGCTACCTGCCCCGCCCCTCGCCGTCTTCACCGCATGGGGTTGTGCACGGCGTCGCTCAGAAACACTTCGGCGCTGTGACGGTAATTGGCAGTGAGTGGCTTTGATGGGATTTGCAGGACTCAGAACACAGCTGGAAAACATTTGATCATTATCTCACTGCAGGATTTTCTCACTTGGGTTTAATGTATTGGTGGACTGTTGATGTTGATTGTTGTGTTGCTCTTTTTTGGGTTTTCTGTTGTGAGGAGTGAGCGAGAATGGTAACCTTTAGTATTACTCCTCTACTTCCTATGACTGAAGCTTTAAGTTGTTCTTACTTTAGTGTTCTGTAGTCAGGAATGAATGAGAGTACCAACATTTAACATTACTATTCTTCTTCCTGTGACTGAAGCATTAAATTGTTCTTATTTCAGCGTTTTCAGTAAGGAATGAATAGGATAGCAACCCTTTAACACTATACTTTTTGTTACTGCAGCTCGCAATATTTCCTATGCTACAGTAGTGTTCTGTAGCAAGGAGTGAATGTGAGCAGCAATCTTTAACATTACTACCCTGCCTGGAAGAGATCGGAGCACCAGTCACACATATGCCTGAAAAGTATTTGCTTATATAAAGGCTGGCCCTAATTCATACACACATAAAACACACGTAACATGGACTCAATTGGCTATTAATAAATGTTGCAGATATTTCAGGAAAGCAAACGTGCGACACCCATTCATGAGGCGAAGAGAAGAGAGAGTAAAGAAGATAAAAGAAACCTATGCAAGACCGTTTCGTGATTGGAGAAAGTGAAAAAAGGAAAAGAAGGGAAAGAGAAACCTTTCCATGACGGGGGAAAATGAGAGAGGGAAAAAAAATAAAAGAAACCTATGTAAGACCTATTCATGAGGGAGGAAAATGAGACAAGGAGGAAGGTAAGAGAAACCCTCCACTAGCTAACTACTTGACGTTCACGCCCTCTGCCTGCCTCGTCTGCAACCCGGCAAGGCCACGCACCCTCCAGTAACTACCCTGTCAGTGATCCAGACGCCCCGTAAAGAGCATTAGGCCGGGGCATTATGCTGATCCTCGTATGCACGGCGACGCGGAGAACAAAGGACTCTTAGAAAGTTGGTCCGTTCCTCGCAAAACTAATAGAAAATGACGACGGCCGGATTCAATAACTGTCCCGCTTGTTGGTGACTTGGGCCGGCCAGAAGGAACATTGGTCTGGTTGGTTGGGTTGGTTGGTTAGCTTGGTCTGTGCTTCCTTGTGTGTGTGAAGATATTTATGAGGTGTTTTTTGTTGTTGTTGTTGTTGTTTTGCTCTTGTTCTTGACTTGTTTTTATTCTTGCCCTTGGTTTTATTCTTGTTTTTGTTCTTTTTTTTTTGTTGCTTTTGTTCGTATACTTGTCTTTCTTGTCCTAGTTGTTGTTGCAAACTTAATCTAACTTGGTCTAATAGTAATTGATAAAATTATAAAGTAAAGAAAATAGGTCTTCATCTTTCTCTTCCTCTTCCTCATCCTAATCTTTCTCCTTTTCCCGTATGCCCAGTCTAGTTGAAGCCATTTACAATTTCACCTACCTATATATTCCTACTCATTATGTATAGCGTTACTCCTATTCTGTATAACGCCCCTGCAAGTCCATCTTACTCAGTCTCCCGTTAGATCTTCAAGAGGCACACTGGGGCCAGCCATAGGGGAAGGATGAAACAAGCGATAAAGCAGCCCTGTCCTGCTTTCGCCGCTTCTACCAACGAGAAGCAAGCGCCGGCCCGGGATTCGCCTGTAAATTAAATTAACCCAAAATAGCAGCAGTGCGGGCCCTCTGATGCGAGCACTGCCACAACAACAGACAACGTTTTACCGAACGTCGTACGGAGAAGAACACTATCGTACACATGATCAGGAAGAAAAAAAAATGTTACGAATAAGACTGGAGGAATATAAGACAAAGAAGAAAAATAACGTATAAAAGAGAGGAAAATGACAAACATGATATCGTTAAGTCAGGAAGAAAAAGCGTCGTACGTAGTGGAACAATATTCCACACACATTCAGAAAGGAAAAAAATATATTGTTGACAAACCTGGGGAAATATAATACTGAGGAGAGGAACAATGTCCTATAGAGAAATGAAATCGTTGTACGTACAAAGAAGAGGAAAATGACAAGAGAAACTGAATATCGTACACACGTTTAGGAGGGGAAAAATCATATTACAGACAAGACTAAAGGAATATAACACAGAAGAGAGGAAATGCGTTCTATAGAGGAATGGCGACGTTTTACTGAAATAGACAAAACTTGCACTTTATTTAGAAATTTTACGTAGAAGAGAATTAAAATTTATACAGAGCATCTTTATAGAAAAGGAGATTATAAGACACTGACCAGAGTATTTTGTAGAAGAAAAAATAAGGAGAAAAGAAAACGCCACAGTGAGGAGAGATAAAAGTTAAATGCACGATAAAATACTGTCGTATAGAACGTCGTACGGAGAAGAGGAAACAATCGTACATTGAATAGAACATGTTACGGAGGAAAGGAAAGAGCTAAGTATGTAGTGGAGTGAAAGGAATAATGCACGTAAAAGGTAGATGCTCAGGGCGTGAGTGCCCCCAGTGGCTGTGATGTGATTCATAATTTAAAATAGCATCATTGTACTGACATTAATGATGACGACGATGATTAACTGTAGTAACTGAGTGTATTTTATTTGCTTAGCTTTATATTCCATTAAGTTACGCTGCGTTGTGTTAGGTTGTAGTATATTTATTTATTTATTTATTTATTTAAACTTGTGAGGCACCAAACAGTAGAGTGCGTGATATTTTTACACAAATGTCATGAAGGTCTAGGAGTGGTGTTACTTTGTCCTAATAGTCACTCACCATTATCTGAGCACACACACACACACACACACACACACACACACACACACACACACACACACACACACACACACACACACACACACATTAATGCACTGGAATCCTGGAAATGATCCTAACATAAGTTGCCTTGTGCCTGGCTGGAAATGGAAGGGAGGGAAGTTAAGAGGAGAGAGCAGGAGAGGATGAACAAGACTAGTAAGACAAGGAGAAGGATGAGAAGAGATAAGGAAGGCTGAGATAGTATAGAAGGAGAAGGAATAGAGGAACGGGAATAAAGATGAGTAGGGTAGAGGTACGTACAGTGGGACCGCTCGCGTTTAGGGGGCCGAGGGATCCTTAGACGCACGGGTCGGTATCCTGGCCGCTGTCCGAGGGTGGGAAGGGTATCCAATAAGGGCAGCAGCTCCCAAATGCCAAATCCAAAGTCCTCGCCCTGATAGACTAGGGAAGCTGGACGTAAACCCGAAAAAAAAAAAAAAAGGTAAAGGGAACACACACCACACACACACACACACACACACACACACACACACACACACACACACACACACACACACACACACACACACTGCTCCATAATCACGGTTCAGTATTAGATCGACTTTATTAATTGCTTGAGTAAACCTTCACTGTCTTTTTTGGAAGCAACAATCGTGTGTGTGTGTGTGTGTGTGTGTGTGTGTGTGTGTGTGTGTGCGCGCGCGCTACCATAGGACACCTACACATATACTCCATAACTCTGATTCTCCTCCTCCTCCTCCTCCTCCTCCTCCTCCTCCTTACCCGTGACATTCCCCTAATCTTGTTAATCAGGGCGTTAGTGTTAATCAAATTGTAATTGTCTAATCAGGAAGCTTTAAGAACTTAAAGATAAATAGGTACGTTTAAACAGACTGTCACGTGTAGGCTTCTTGCGGTTTCCCTTATTTTCCTATTTTCTTGAACATAGCGCCTTTCTAAGTCCTATTTTCTTTCTGCAGGTGTAAGTAGAGGCAAGTTGGAAGCGATCATGAAGGTAGGTAAATGTGGTGACGATAGTTATGGTTGTGGTGGTGGTTGCGGTGATGTAATGGCATGTTGACCTTAATAATTGGAGTGTTATGGTTTAATTATCGCTTTGTGCTGTCTAGTGCGTCCCCCGAGGCTTGGAATATATGCTAGTGTGGAGTGTGCGGCGGCCAGTGAATGTCTGATGCGAGCTTCATAATTAACATGATTATTGTGAGCTGCTGAATGTGGGATGGACGGGGGAGAGAGGAGGATGAGCTAGTGGGTAAGCGGACTAAGGGTTGGATGAATGGATGGATGAATAGACCGATGAAGAAATAGAGAAACTAACTAACGGACTGAAGGACAAGCGAATAGAATAATGGGTGGATAGACGGTTGGGACAGATAGACATGTAGACGGACGAAAGGATACAGAGATGTGTATACAAACGGACAAGATGACGGTTTGAAGAATAAATGGATGGACGGATAGAGAAATGGATGAATAAACTGACGAAAGAATAGAGAGACAGGTATAGTAACTGACAGAAGGATAGGTGGATAGACTAAAAGATGGATAGAGGGATAAACAGGCAGGTGATAACAGGGAGTATTGGATGAACGCACAAACGGACAGATAGACTTATAAAACAGGATAGCCGGACAAATAAACAGAATATTAGAGGGAGTGATAAAAGAAACCTTGAACGAACAGACGAATGCTTACCTCTTCCTGGGAATCATCTGTCGCCTTTCTGATCCTGATTGCCAAGTTTTATTTGTGAAGTGAAAAGCAAATTATGAAATACTTACTCTCGCGTCAACGGTAAAAAAAAAAAATTTGCGATGGTGGATTTTGCAAAGAAAAATAGTGATTTAGTAGATTTGATCATTATTGACGAGTGAAGTGGAAGAGGGAGGGAATAAGTTTGACAGTTTGAATACAGGTCGTGAAAATAAAGAAATATGATAAGCGTGTGGGTGACAAATTTTAATATACTTATGCTTGAGAGGTGAAATGCAAAACGGTTTTATGACTATATACATAATTCATGAACTTGAAAATTAAGTAGTAATATTTACAAAACTCGTTATAAAATTTTGACAGATAAAAAGTTAAATTAAACTTATAGTAACAACTGGAATGAATTTGAAATGTGTGTTTTATATTAAATTAATTATTTTCATCTATTTATTTTTATTTATTTATTAATTCATTTACGTATTGCTTTGATTTGTGGTGGCGAGAAACGGGACAGACAGCACCTTTCCTCCTCCTCCTCCTCCACGTCTTCCCCTTCCTTCTACTCTTCCTTCTCATCTTCAGTTTCATCTTCTCCCACACTTCGTTTTCCTGCTCTTGGTATTCCTGCTTCCTTTTTATCCTTGTTTTGTCGTCGCCTTTCTTCTTGCCCTCGTTATTTCTTTCGTCGTTCTCCTCCTCCTCCTCCTCCTCCTCCTCCTCCTCCTCCTCCTCCTCCTTTTTCACTGGCCCTCTTGATTTTAGTCCTGCCTTCCAACCTTTCACTTCTGCCTCATCTTAACCTCCTCACCTGTCCTGTCCTTCACTTTTGATTTCCTTTAATTCTTAAGCAATTTCTCCGTTTACTTTTCCTTTTCTCTGTACCTCTTGGTGTGTGTATTTTTTTTTATTTTTTTCTCTATTTCCTGGTGGCTCTTTTTTTTCTTTTTAGTTCTTTTCTCTTTTTGTTGTTGTCATTCTAAATCACTCATTATGTTCCATTTTTTTTCTTTTCACTGTCTTCTGGCTGTCGTGGTTTCTTTTCTTTTATATCTTACTTTCTTTTCTTCTTTCGTATTATCCCTTTTTACTCCATCACTTTTTTTTGTTATTTGTTGTTGTTGTCATTGTAAATCATTCGATACTATCCATTATTTTTTCCTTTACTTCTACCTTCTTTTGATTCTTTTTTTTTTTTTTTACTATTTTCTTTCATCCCTGTTAAACCTTTTTCTTCTTTCCGTCTATCACTTTTGTCCTTTTGTCATTCTAAATCACTCTTTATTATCCATCTTACTTCTTTACCTTTACTTTATTCTGGATTTTGTGTTTTTTCTTTCTTATCTTTTACTCCCTTTTCCCTCCTCCCTGCTAGATCTACTTTTTTCTTTGTTTTTTTTCCCTTTTTGTTGCTGTCGTTTTGAATCACTCATTATTATTCAGTGCCTCTGTATTCTTTTACTTTTTTTTTATGGGCCTTGTATTTTTCTCTATCTCTTACTTTATCCCTTCTTCCTTATTACTCTTTTTTATTAGTCCTTTTTTTTTTGTTCTTGTCATTCTAAATCACTCGTTATTCAAATTTTTCCCTATACTTTCCTTTTTTATTTCGTCTTTCTTTTTATTTCTTTTTTTATTTTTTTTACTCTGTTAGCTCCTTTTTTCTCTTTCATTTTTGTTATTCTCAGTGTTGTCATTGTAAACCTCTTTCACTTGTGCTTTTCTGTCATGTAATCCTCTCTCTCTCTCTCTCTCTCTCTCTCTCTCTCTCTCTCTCTCTCTCTCTCTCTCTCTCTCTCTCTCTCTCTCTCTCTCTCTCTCGTATTTGTTTTTCATTCTGTGTAAATCTTGTCTGTTTTTTTCGTTCCCTTTTTTACTCGTCTCCGTAAGCCTGTCTTTCACTCTGTCTCTTTAATCCATTTTCTTTCTCAATTTCTGTTATTTATTCATGTTTTCCTTTTCTATACACAAATCTCTCAGTTTGTTATCCTTTTTTGCTTTCCTTTCATCTCCATTTCTTATTCTTGTGGGAACTAAAACTACACTCTTACAGTATTTTCTTTTCTTGTATTCTTATAGAGTCTGTTATTGCAATTTGCTTTTACTTTCCTATACATAAATCTTTCGCTTCACTTTCTCTTCCGTGTCGTTTCATGTTTTTAGATATTCTTCCAGAAAATTAAACATTACTCTTCCATTGTTGTATTTTTCTTTTTTAAATTACCACATTAGACCACAGCTGGTAAAATTAACATGCGTATATTTGAGTCGTTAACTTTAATACTACTACTACTACTACTACTACTATTACTACTACTACTACTACTATTCCACTGTTTTGGTTTTGTTTAGTGTGTGTGGGGCTTGTTGTTTATCAAGGGATGTTGCTGTTGTTAATGGTGGTGGTGGTGGTGGTGGTGGTATTGTTGTTGTTGTTGTTGTTGTTGTTGTTGGTATCGGTGGTGGTGATGGTGGTAGTGGTGGTGGTGTTGATACAAATGATGTTTTGCAGTTTTATATATTTTCTATACAAAGCTCATTCTTCCTTTCATGGCGACATCATGCAAGCTTACTACTGTTGTTTTCATCCCTAAAGGTCGTTTATATTTGTAGTTACTGAGCCAGAGACTTTTTACATTTTTACTTCCTGTGTTTATTGTACCGCAAGACTTTTTTATGTAGGAAAGACACTAGCCAAGGGCAACAAAGATAAAAAAAAGAAAAAAGCCCACTGAGATGGCAGTCCCAGAAAAGGGAATCGGTAGTCAAAAATTGAAGGATAAGTGTCTTGAAACCTCGCTCTCTTAAAGGAATTCAAGTCATAGGAAGGTGGAAATGCAGAAGCAGGCAGGGGGTTTCAGAGTTTACCAGAGAAAGGGATGAATGATTGAGAATACTGGTTAACTCTTGCATTAGAGAGGTGGACATATAGGGGTGAAAGAATGAAGAAAGTCTTGTGCAGCGAGGCCGCGGGAGGAGGGGAGGCATGCAGTTAGCAAGATCAGAAGAGCAGTTAGCATGAAAATAGAGGTAGAAGACAGCTAGAGATGCGACAATGCGGCGATGAGAGAGGCTGAAGACAGTCAGTTAGAGGAGAAGAGTTGATGAGACGAAAACCTTTTGATTCCACCCTGTCTAGAAGAGCAATATGAGTGGAACTCCCCAAACATGTGAAGCATACTTCATACATGGACGGTTAAGGCCCTTGTACAGAGTTAGCAACTGGAGGGTTGAGAAAAACTGGCGGAGACGTCTCAGAACACCTAACTTCATAGAAGCTGTTTTAGCTGGAGATGAGTTGTGAAGTTCCCAGTTCAGATTGTAAGTAAAGGACAGACCGAGGATGTTCAGTGTAGAAGAGGGGGACAGTTGAGTGTCATTGAAGAGGAGGGGATAGTTGTCTGGAAGTCGAGTTGATAGATGGAGGAATTGAGTTTTTGAGGTACTGAACAATACCAAGTTTGCTTTGTCCTAATCAGAAATTTTAGAAAGATCAGAAGTCAGGCGTTCTGTGGCTTTCCTGCGTGAAATGTTTACTTCCTGAAGGGTTGGACGTCTATGAAAAGACGTGGAAAAGTGCAGTAAGGTATCATCAGCGTAGGAGTGGATAGGACAAGAAGTTTGGTTTAGAAAGTCATTGATGAATAATAAGAAGAGAGAGGGTGACAGGACAGAACCCTGAGAACCCATTGTTAATATGTTTAGGAGAAGACCAGTGACCGTCTACCACAGCAACAATAGAACGGTTAGAAAGGAAACTTGAGATGAAGTTACAGAGAGAAGGAGAAGTCACTTGATATGTCCTAGGCAACAGCAAGTTTCACCAAAAACTCTAAAAGAGGATGACCAAGTCTCAGTAAGGATAGCTAGAAGATCACCAGTAGAGCGGCCTTGACGGAACCCTTACTGGCGATCAGATAGAAGGTTGTGAAGTGAGAAACGTTTAAGAATTTTCGTGTTGAGGATAGATTGAAAAAGTTTAGATAGGCAGGAAATTAAAGCAATAGGATGGTAGTTTGAGAGATTAGAACGGTCACCCTTTTTAGGAACAGGCTGAATGTAGGCAAACTTCCAGCAAGAAGGAAAGGTAGATGTTGACAGACAGAGTTGAAAGAGTTTGACTAGGCAAGGTGTAACCACGGAGGCACAGTTTCGGAGAACAATAGGAGGGACCCCATCAGGTCCATAAGCCTTCCGAGGGTTTAGGCCCACGAGGGTATGGAAAACATCATTGCGAAGAATTTTAATAGGTAGCACGAAGTAGTCAGAGGGTGGAGGAGAGGGAGGAACAAGCCCTGAATCGTCCAAGGTAGAGTTTTTAACAAAGGTTTGAGCGAAGAGTTCAGCTTTAGAGATTGTGATAGCAGTGGTGCCATCCGGTTGAAATAAAGGAGTGAAAGAAGAATCAGCAAATTTATTAGAGATATTTTTGTCTAGATGCCAGAAGTCACGAGGTGAGTTAGATCTTGAAAGATTTTGACACCTTCTATTAATGAAGGAGTTTTTGGCTAGTTGGAGAACAGACTTGGTATGGTTCCGGGCAGAAATATAAAGTGTATGAGATTCTGGTGATGGAAGGCTTGAGTACCTTTTGTAGGCTACCCTTCTATCATGTATAGCACGAGAACAAGTAGTGTTAAACCAAGGTTTGGAAGGTTTAGGTTGAGAAAAAGAATGAGGAATGTACGCCTCCATGCCAGACACTATCACCTCTGTTATGCGCTCGGCACACAAAGACGGGTCTCTGACACGGAAGCAGTAGTCATTCCAAGGAAAAATCAGCAAAATACCTCCTCAGTTCCCCCCCTCCAACTAGCAGAGCCAAAACGCCAGAGTCACCTTCACTTAGGGGGATCCTGAGGAGGGATTGGAGCGATAGGACAAGATACAGATATGAGACTGTGATCGGAGGAGCCCAACGGAGAAGAGAGAATGACAGCATAAGCAGAAGGATTAGAGGTCAGGAAAAGGTCATGAATGTTGGGCGTATCTCCAAGACGGTCAGGAATACGAGTAAGGTGTTGGACTATTCTATTGCATTGTTCTATCTATCTAAATCTGCCTGCAAGGCAATGGCATCCGATTCTGACCTAATTAATCTAACTATCTCTGTGTCATCCGCAAATTTACTAACATCACTAGTAATCCCACTATCCAAGTCATTGATATATATTAGAAATAACAATGGCCTTAATACTGATCCTTGTGGCACCCCACTAATTACATGACCCCTCTCGGATTAAGAGCCATTTATTACAACTCTTCGTCGCCTGTCGCTAAGCCATGACCTTATCCAGCCTAACACCTCCCCATCTATCCCGTGTGCCCTAACCTTTCTCAGGAGCCTTTGATGGGGTACCTTTTTGTGTGGAGGAAGAGAGTTGTCTATAGAGAGCAGGCTGTGGCAGCCCTCTAAAGACAACTCTCTTCCTCCACAGAAAACTACAAGCACCTAATAACACACACAACCTTCACTCAAGAATTCAAAATTATCATGGCGACTCCTACACCAGCCTCGGAGTCCCCATCTGGGGAGAGAACCATAAATGTCCCTTGGTCGGACTGCTCTTCTGATAACGATCCTAAGACTGAAAAGATCTCCGACTGAAAGAGTGGACTCAGAACCAACCTGAAAGGAAACACTAGCAATAGGAAGCAGGAAGATAAACAACACAGAGTACACATGAAGGGAAAAAAAAGGGTCACCATCTCATACTGCACACGTGTCCCTTTTGATGTAGTTTTCCTTGTATCGTTCCTTACTTTTGGTCTTGTCGTTGAAAAGCTGAATGTGGCTAATAGGGGATCTTTCTCTGTAGCAGATCTGGCTTCGAATATCCCGCTAATGAAAGCACCTGAATGTGTTAGTTACGTGGAGGTAAAAAGAGTGATGTAAAGATTCCTGATGTTTTGAGGTTTGTTGCTTAGTGTTCGTGGTCCAGAAGACCTTGGAAACTAAGGTGGACGTGAGGTTACTACGAGAACTGCAGTAGAAGCAACAGCAGCAGCAGCAGCAGCAGCAGCCCTTTCACTGCTAGAAAAATTTCTCTTTCAGTACCTGCAACTTTTTAGACACTTTGCCCTAAGCTATCGTTAATATTTCTGCAAACGTAAAAAGATAAGATTTGACAACTGTTTTCCTTCTTTTCTCTCCTCTCTCCCCATGCAAACAGGTATACCAGCGTTAGGAAGGTTAAAGAAGGATGATCATAGCAGCAACAGGGTTATTACAAAGATCCAAGTGGGGAAGCATTTTGCTGCTGCAGCTTTTATCCACCTGGTTGTGTGTGTGTGTGTGTGTGTGTGTGTGTGTGTGTGTGTGTGTGTGTGTGTCCCATGCCTCGCTATTGTTATCCTCTCCCTTGCCTAAGTTTCCAGACCACCACCACCACTACGC
Organism: Scylla paramamosain; assembly: GCF_035594125.1. Classification (NCBI taxonomy): domain Eukaryota; kingdom Metazoa; phylum Arthropoda; class Malacostraca; order Decapoda; family Portunidae; genus Scylla; species Scylla paramamosain. The sequence continues at coordinate 12,407,153 of NC_087177.1, forward strand.
ACCACAGTTTGCAGCAGTGAGCACCCAGCTGAACCATCAAAAGACCGGCGGTTTTCGAACCCTGAAAAAAAGAAAACAGAAAAACGCGTAAAAAAAAAAGAAAAGGTAGAAAAAGAGCGAAAAACCTATGCTACCTTCAGTGCAGCAGGTGGTGTTAGAATAGGATGGTTACCTTAACAACTACAAGAACAGATATTGCTAGGAGATATCGCGGCATCTTGAGCGCGCCTAAGTCTGTTGGTAATCTGTGTGTGTGTGTGTGTGTGTGTGTGTGTGTGTGATATTTTGTATTGATTTTTTTTTTTTTTTGGTTTACAGTATGTATTAGTACGTGATTGTTATTGTCACCTTTGGAAATATTTCTTAACTTGTGATACTTAATTTTTCTGTTGTGTCCACACACAAGGCACTGTGGTCAATAAGCTATCTATCTAGCTTTCTATCTGTCCATATATCTCTCTATCACTGTCTGTCTGTCTGGCTATCTATATATATGTTTGTTTTGTTTGTTTGTTTGTTTGTTTGTCTGTCTGTCTGTCTTTGTCTGTCTGTCTGTCTGTCTGTCTGTCTGTCTGTACTCACACCGTCCTTTCACCTCAATCAGCCTCACTAAAGGGACTACAAGGAGACGTACCTACCACGTGCCAGAAATTATCTCCTCAGCGGCGTGAAGGTGACGGCAACGCGGCCACTCACCTTCACCGAGGGCTCCCGTATTACCTACGCGGCGGCGTCCAGGGATAAAAGGATCGCTAATTATCCCTTTGTACCGAGTCACATTCCCACCTCTTGATGTAACTGGTGTGCGTGTTTGAGTAAGGGAATCATAATTAAGGTTATAGACAAGAACATCCTTATCAGGTATATATCTTCTTGCTGAAATTAGATCTTCCAACTTATTCATTTGTGTTAACGTTCTCTTTTTTTTTTATAAATATTTCCTTTCTTTCATCCATTTACGTTGTTATTGCTTCCTTTTTTACTTCTTCATATGTTATCCAATAGACAAAAACTTTATCACTGGAATTATAAATTTTTATTACAAATTGATCTTCTCGTTCTTGTGTGTTAATATTCTCTTTATTTATACTTTTATTTCCTCTCTCATTCATCCATTTCGTTATTAACTTTTCCTCATATATCTGTTCATAATTAAAGCAATAAGCGTTATTGTTTGTACAGATTCTTGTAATAATTATATATCGTTAATTTCATCTTGTTGATAAGCATTTGCACTCATTCATACGTTCATTTCATTATGATATTCGTTTTTCATTTGTTTATGATCAAAGCAATAAGCAGGAACATTGGTAATATAAATTCTTGCTACGATTAGGTCTGACTTAATTACTTGTATGTCAATATTTTCTCTGTTTATTGATATTTGTACTTATTCATTTGTTTATATCATCATCGTTTAGTTATCTACTTGATTAAACCAATAGGGAAAAGGAACATAATACCAGTAATAATTTGTATTACAATTAGTTTTCTTTTTTATTTATGTAGATTTTTCTGTCTGTTAATAAATACATGCGCGTCATTGTAATTTGCAATAGACAAAAAAAAAAATATTATTAATATAAACTCACTACAATTAGATCTTCATATTTATTTGTGTCAATTTTTCTGTCTAATTATATTTGCTTACAATCATTCTTCCATTTATCTCTATCATTTTGCAGTGGACTAAAAACATCATCGTTATTATAAAACCCTCACTTTTTTTTTTATTCCATTTACAGTTATTCCGAATCATTCATCCATTTATCTCTCATTACCATTCACTTATTTACTGGTCATAAGAGGAATCATAAAAACATTTCATTATCCCCAGTAGATTTCTCATTAGTGTAGACCTCAGTAATCCCTTCATCTATTTTACTATTCACCTTCATTTCCACTCCTTTTATCTGCTTATTCCATCACCACTTTCCTGTTTGTCTTTTTTTTTTTTTCATGTGAGGTTCGTTCTCGTGTTTTCTCTCAATATAAAAGATCTTGTGATGTCATTAAATTCTCATACTATTTTTATTACCTGCATTTTTATCCTTTCATAGTTTTCTTTTTCCATATCATAATTTCTTATTAATGTTATTTTTTATGCTTTCGTATATTTGGGTTTGAAGTATTGGTTTCTTTCTTTTTTTTCCCTTTCCTCTTTTCTCATTTTTTCTTTCTCTTTTATGTGTCATTCCTTCTTTCTTTCTTTCTTTCTTTCTTTCTTTTTTTCTTCCTTTCTCTCTCTCTCTCTCTCTCTCTCTCTCTCTCTCTCTCTCTCTCTCTCTCTCTCTCTCTCTCTCTCTCTCTCTCTCTCTCTCTCTCTCTCTCTCTCTCTCTCTCTCTCTCTGTGTGTGTGTGTGTGCGTATATATGTTTTTTTTTTCTTGATTTAAAATTTATCTCATGTTTCCCTGTTTTTGTGGTCTGGATGCTTACAAATTTATCCTTTTGTTTAGTTTTATTACCCTTTTTTCCTTTTTTTCACTATTCTTCTACGTACCTTTCACCTTTTTGCACGTATTTCTTCCCTTTCACAATCTTTTTTTTCTTTCTTTTTTTACTAGGGATGGAGGGAGTCACTTGTTTTTTTGTTTTGTTTTCTCTCTCTTTCCTTATTTTCTTTCTGTTCTTTCATCCTTTTTTTTTTTTTTTGTACCGTTTTTCTTCCCTAGGGTATTTAAGTAGTAAGAATTTGCTTTTTTTCCTACGGTTTTTTTCACCTTGTCTCTCCCTCCCCCCACTTTGCAAAGCTTCTATTCATCACGCTTTACATTTTTCATCTGCATTTCGTCCTGGTAAATTCTCTCTCTCTCTCTCTCTCTCTCTCTCTCTCTCTCTCTCTCTCTCTCTCTCTCTCTCTCTCTCTCTCTCTCTCTCTCTCTCTCTCTCTTCTACATCCGTGTCATTTAGCACATCCTGCTTTCGCTCTGGCTGCAGAATCACCCTCCCACACTCCACCCACTCTCTCCTCTCCTCCGCGCAACAAAACCCATCGCCGTGTCACGCCACGCAACACTCACTCAACTTCCCACTTCCACTACAGCGTTTCTTCAGCCCCCCCTCCTCGCCCCTCTCGCAGCGCCCCGGCACGCCCTCACTCCCTCTCTACTTGCTATGGACCCCTTGCTCTGAAACACGCTGGGAAAAAAAAATATATATATATATGGAAAAACGTATCTCTCGCAGCGTCACAGCTGAACATCGTCTCCTAGTCCTCCGTCAAGTAGTCACATGTCTGTTCTAGTCCTTGTTCTTGTGGTCCTCCTCCTCTTTGTCCTCCTATTCCGCCTTCGTTTTCATTATCTCATCTGTCAAGATTACCCCCATTTTCCTCCTCCTCCCCCTACTCCTGCCCCCTTTCTTTACTTTCTTCATCTCGTCTCTCATTTCTCTTTCTTCACCTCGTCCTTCCTCGTCTCATGTGCAGTCCATCCCTCTAATTGAAGCAGGAGGCGAACTTGTGTATTCAGAATATATAAATAGGGTTTTTTTTTTTATTCATCTTTTCTTGTATTTTTATTCAAGTATGAATTCTAAGAAAAGCGACATTGGTGTAAGATAGTTTTCTTTTTCTTGCTTTTTTTTCGTCCTCTCTTTCATTCGTTCTTTCTTTCTTTTCTTTTCCTTTCTTTTTTTTTCACACGCAGCTGACATGAGCCCCCACACACACACACACACACACACACACACACACACACACACACACACACACACACACACACACACACACACACACACACACACACACACACACACACACACTCCATACATCATAAAGCCTCCCTTTTGTGTGAGTTGCCGGAATATAGAAACCCAAATGGTCCCTTCAAAAGCCCGTCAAACACACATTCACAAAGTTGGATCGCAAAATTTTTCCCACCTTTATTTTTTTTTAAGTCCCGCCCTTTGTGTGTGTGTGTGTGTGTGTGTGTGTGTGTGTGTGTGTGTGTGTGTGTGTGTGTGCGCTCGTTCACATTTCACAATTTAAATAAGTGAAAGTAAGCAAAAACAATAAACACACACACACACACACACACACACACACACACACACACACACACACACACACACACACACACACACACACACTTTTATACTTAAACACGAAGGAAGATATTACAGTATACCCTTAAAATCCCAAGGAAGAGTGAAGCGAAAGAACACTGTAACTTTCTAAGATACAAGAGACATAAATACCAAGAAAGGACGAAGTTGAGAAGTAGGGGAGGAGATGAGTAAGTGAAGAGCGGTAATGTAATGTGTTAGCTTATGACAGACAGGTAATGGGGGAAGCACTGAGAGGAAGGAAGGCAAGCAGAAAGGGAGGACCAAAGAGTGACTCCCGCTGTATACTTCTAAGGGAAAGACTTTGATGGGAAGTCTCCTTAGTCTCTTTAAGCTTCACTCACTGATAGAGGCCCGGGGAGAACGGAAATAACTCAAGATGTGAGAGAGAGAGAGAGAGAGAGAGAGAGAGAGAGAGAGAGAGAGAGAGAGAGAGAGAGAGAGAGAGAGAGAGAGAGAGATTCAGATTCAGATTTTATTTTCCACTCGGTAGTGGTTATTAGATACATTAAGGAACATTAGTATACATATGTCCACGTGTCAAACATGCCAACAATAATAATACATTATGAATAATATAACGTTTACAATAAAATTATTAAAATTATAGTAAGAAAAATAAATTTCATTAAAAGTTATAACTTGAATAAAATTACATTAATACATAAATACTGTAAAATATAATTATACAGTAAGACAAAAAAAAAAATGAGTATTTACTCCTAAAGTTTTCACCTTAAGATTTCAGTTTCCATGTGCGCTTTACTGCTGATCATTTAAGCCCTGTAATATATGCCTGACTAGTCTGGATTTAAAAGTAGAGAGAGTGCTTCTATTAGATATGTTGGCAGGCAGAGAGTTCCATTTCCTCAGATCATTTACACGGAAAGCTTTAGCAGCAGTGTGTGTTCTTGTTCTGGGGACAATAAGGTAATTTTGCTGTCTTGTTATGCTGCTTGTTGTGTTGTGGACTGTAGGGAGAGTGGAGCCATTCGGGATACTTGTGCAGTGTCTTGTACGTGGCAATATTAGCTTCCAGGAAGTGTTTCTGTTTAATTTGTAACTTTCCCAGCTCTTTGAGGACAGGGGAGACATGGTCATACTTTTTTTCAAATCACCAACTGCGATTCTGGCAGCAAAATTTTGTAACCTTTGAGCTTTTAGTATGAAAGTAGTGTTGCTGGTGCCCCAGATTTGTTTGTAATAGTTTATTAGACTTAGCACAAGTGATTGCACAACAATTGCTGGGCCAAGTTGGACAAAATTCATACATGAACGACTTATAAAACTTAGCATTACTTTGCTACTTAGCTCGTTGATGTGCACGTCAAAGATCAAATACTCATCCATGTGTAAACCAAAGTTTTTTACATGAGTGCTCGGACGGATACTTGTACCATCAAATCTAACCACCGTATCCTCAGGCACATATGGCAGTAACTGTCTTCTTCCAAAAAATACGCATTGAGTTTCATTAGGATTGACCATAAACCCCTTTATGAGAAAGTATTCTTTAGTTGTGAAACTATTGTCTCCGTTGCATTGATAATACTGTTCAAGTTTCCCAAGGAGCCACTTGAAAGAAACGGAGTATCGCCAGCATACTGAACTAGTGTACAATTATTGATGTGCTCAGCCAGGTCATTGACATATATAGTAAATAACACTGGTCCAAGAATGGAGCCTTGAGGTACGCCATAGCTGATGTTTGTTTTAGCTGACGTAATGCCTTGCACCTTGACAGACTGTGTTCTGTTGGATAGATAGCTGTTAAGTCAGAAAGAGTCAATGTTGTGAGAGAGAGAGAGAGAGAGAGAGAGAGAGAGAGAGAGAGAGAGAGAGAGAGAGAGAGAGAGAGAGAGCAAATATCTGCAAACCTGTTGGTCCTTACGTGGTTGGTTTTGACATGCTGCACTATCTAATCTAAAGTTAGAGATGCATGGTAGGAAACTGAGAGAGAGAGAGAGAGAGAGAGAGAGAGAGAGAGAGAGAGAGAGAGAGAGAGAGAGAGAGAGAGAGAGAGAGAGAGAGAGAGAGAGAGAGAGCTAAGTAAAGAAATAATTGAAGTACAAATAGAATGAAACATGCGAAAAGAAAACTACTCAAACAATGTTTGTATGGTGTTTGTAGTTCAGTATTTTATAAACGCATCTTATTAATTTTATGAAAACAAAAAAATTACACATCTAAGACTAAAAGAACAGAAACAGTTCTACAAATAAAGAAACTGACCGTCGTGTACATAATGTAATAAATAAAAAAATAAGTAAAATAAGATACTAATTAATCCTTTCACTACTATCTGATATTTTTCCTTAATTACTAACCTCTGTAAGGCATCTTTTTCTTGTCCTACCACCATCTCCAAACATTTTACCGCTTAAAAATTGCAAAATATCTTTATCCCTCTTCTTTCTTGTAGGTCCTCATAAAGATTCCATACATTGCTGCTCGTGTTGTAAATTGTTGCATGCCCCAGTGAAAGGGTTAAACAGAATCTCCCCATCAGTCCTCGTCCTTTGACTTGAGAAGACCTGTTTGGAGGAGGCGACACTCGAGATGAATGTTTAACGGGTCTCTCTATAATTCTGAGCTACACGAGTTTCTGGAATTATGCCACTCATTCCTCATTCTTTGACGATGTCCCGCTGAGATGCCTTCTGACATTACCGGTGGGGAAATGATCACTTTTGCTCACACCCGTCTTGTTAATGCGTGTTGTTTGTTGCGTAAATTCCTTCTTGTGAGATTTTTTTTTATTTTATTTATGCACAGAGGGAGGAAGGACCAAGGTATTTCTTTGCGCATTAGGAAAGCAGACTAAGTTTTTTTTTTTTTTTCTTGCATAAAGGAGGCTGACAAAGCTTTTACTTTATGGGCAGACCAGATTAATTATTGTTATTTTTTTATATATATACAAAGATAGCAGACCAATTTCTTTTATGCATGCACAAGGGAGGCAGACCAAAAGCAAAAAAACAACTTCAGAGAAACGGCTCTCTAATTCTCTCTTAGAAATAGAAAAAACAAGGAATTTCAAAGGAAGAACCAATAGTTTATTTCATCAGCAGTTTGAAGGCCGTCTTTTATTAAGTAATTTCAGGTTAATATTCTACAGTGCTAATCCTTGATTGTATTAATGAATTATTATACAAATGATAATCGGTGTCAATTATTCATGCCTCGTCAGTCTTTCATGGAGCTCATTTCCTCAGGTGAGATGGAGTCTGTCGATTCAGTACCCTTAGATCCACTACCTTGGTGTCATTTCACCTCAACACTCTGTAACATTATTATTTTTTTTTTATAATTTTCCAATAATACCAGTGTGTTGATACCCGCTGTTTGTCACGCTAATTCCCACAGGTAAAACGGAAATTATTACTGTTATACTCTGAAAGATATCGTTTTGCAATACCAACAGGAGGAAGCAGTAGACACCTACCGAAACGATAACTACTCCCAGTGAGGTCTGAAGTACTGGATCAGGGGATGCTGTGAACTTATCATTAACCCAGCTGTGACCTCACTGAACGTTTCCCTTTTTGTCTCACAACACAAGGCGGCAGGCGTAGCCTGCCCTCTAAAACGCTTTCTTCACACAAAGTACAAGCACCTAATTACACACACACCCTTAAATCAAAATTCGGAATTAATATTGCGACTCCTACACCAGCCTCGGAGTCCCATCTGGGGAGGGGATCACAAATTTTTCCAGGTCGGACTGCTCCTCTGGTATCGACCCAAAGTGTCTTGACATCCCCTTCAACTTTTTCTTTATTAACTTCTGAAACATTCGCGGTCTTAAATTTAATTTTCAATCTGTAGGACACCACCTCTCATCTACTAAACCTCATCCTTTCCTCACTGAAACACAAGTGTCTGAAGCAACTGACAGTAACCCCTTTTTTGTTCCCTCCTACTTTCTCTATCCTCATTTTCAATCCAAAACTGGATGTTGCGTTTATGTGCGCAATGACTTAACTTGGTCTCGTGCCCACGTTCTTGAATTTTCAGAGTTTTTCTATCATCTGGCTACGATTACAGTCACTCTCAAACTAAATTTATTTGTGCTGTATACCTCTCACCTAACTCCTTTGACTATAAGAAATTCTTTGACTATTTAACTTCCAAAGTGGAGCACATTTTTTTTTTTTTTTTTTTTTTTTTTTGCAGAGATCTTCATTCTTGGAGACTTCAATGTTCAGCACCAGCCTTGGCCTTCCTCTTCCTTCATTGATCATCCTGGTGAACTAGCTTTTAACTTTGCTACCCTCTATGACCGAGAGCAATTGGTGCAATACCCTACTCATTCCTGAATCTTGAAGATAAGCCCAACATTCTTGACCTTTTCCTAACCTTTAATCCTTCTGCTTATGCTGTTACTTTATCGCCTCTGATCACACTCTCGTATTTGTATTTTGTCCTATCACTGCAATCCCTCCTCAGGATCCCCCTAAGTGGAGGTGCCTCTGGTGTTTTGACTCTACTAACTGAGGAGACCTGAGGAGGTATTATGCTGATTTTCCTTGAAATGATTCCTGCTTCCGTGTCAAAGACCTACTCCTGTGTGCCGAAAGCATAACAGAGGTGATCTGGCATGGAAGCGTACATTCCTCACTCTTTCTCTTGACCTAAACCCTCCAGACCTTCGTTTAACACATCCTGTTCTCGTGCTGTACATGATAAGAAGGTAGCCCACAAAAGGTACTTGAGCCTTCCATCATCTGAACATCATGCGCTTTATATTTCTGCGTGATATCGTGCCAAGTCTGTTCTCCAATTAGCCAAAAACCACTTCATTAATAGAAAGTGTCAAAACCCTTAAAGATATAACTCCTCCGTGACTTCTGGCACCTAGCCAAAAACATCTCCAGTAACTTTACTTCTTCATCTTTCCCTCCTTTATTTCAACCTGATGGCACCATTGCCATCTCATCTATTTCTAAAGCTGAATTCTTCGCTCAAATCTTTGCTAAAAACCCTAAATCAGATGATTCAGGACTTGTTCTTCACTCTTCTCCACCCTCTGACTATTTCCTGCTATCCATTAGGATCTTTCGCAATGATGTTTTCCATGCCCTTACTGGTATAAACTCTCGGAAGACTTATGGACCTGATGGGGTCCCTCCTATTGTTCTCCGAAACTGTACCTTCGTGTCTGCACCTTACCTAGTCAAACTCTTTCAACTCTGTCTATCAACATCTACCTTTCCTTTTTCTTGGAAGTTTGCCTACATTCAGCCTGTCCCCAAAAAAGGTGACTGTTCTAAGCCCTCATACTACCACCCTATTGTTTTTATTTCCTACCTATCTAAAGTGTTTGAATCTATCCTCAACAAGAAGATTCTTAAACATCTCTCACTTCACAACCTTCTATCTGATTGCTACTCTACTAGTGATCTTCTGGCTTTCCTTCTTGGTCATCCTCTTCTAGAGATTTTGGTGAAACTTTTCCTGTTGCCTTAGATATATCAAAAGCTTTTGAGAGAGTCTGCCACAAATCTTTGATTTCCAAACGACTTTTATCCTTCCCTCTGTAACTTCGTCTCAAGTTTCTTTTCTGACCGTTCTTTTGTTACTGTGGTAGACGGTCACTGATCTTCTCCTAAATCTATTACACAGTGGTGCTCCTCAGGTTTCTGTTTCTCTTCCTATTATTCATCATTGACCTTCTTAAACAAAACTTCATGTCCTATTCACTCCTACGCTGACGATACCATCCTGCACTTTTCCACGTCTTTTTCTAGACGTCTAACCCTTCAGGAAGTAAACATTTCACCCATGGAAGCCACAGAACGCTTCCATCTGATCTCCCTGAAATTTATGATTGTGGCAGAGCCTCAGAAATTCATTTCCTCCATCTATCAACTCGATTTAACCTTCCAGACAACTATCCCCTCTTCTTCAATGACACTCAATCGTCCCCTTCTACACTGAACATCCTCGGTCCATCCTTTACTTATAATCTAAACTTTAAACTTCACATCTCATCTCTAGATGAAACAGCTTCAATTAAATTAGGTGTTCTGAGTTGTCTCTGTCAGTTATTCTTATCCCCCTCCAACCGCTAACTCTGTACAAGGGCCTTATCCGTCCAAGTATGGAGTATGCTTCACATGTCGGGGGTGGGGGCTCCACTCATACCGCTCTTTTAGACAGGGTGGAATCAAAAGCTTTTCGTCTTATCAACTCCTCTCCTCTAAATAACTCTTCAGCCTCTTTCTCATCGCCGGAATGTAGCATCTCTAGCTATCCTCTACCGCTGTTTTCATGCTAACCTCTCTTCTGATCTTGCTAACTGCATGCCTGCCCTCCTCCTGCGGAATCGCTGCACAAAACTTTCTTCTTTCTCTTACTCCTATTCTATCCACCTCAATAATGCAAGAGTTAACCTGTATTATCAATCGATCATCCATTTCTCTGTTAAACTCTGGAACTCCCTGCCTGCTTCCGTATTTCCACCTTCCTTTGACATGAACTCTTTCAAGAGGGAGGTTTAAAGACACTTATCTTGTAATTTTTTACTACTGCTTTCGAGTCTGTTCGGGGACCGGCACCTCAATGGGCCTTTTTTTTTTTTTATCGTAGTTTTGTTTCCCTTGGACGATGCCCCTCCTACATAAAAAGAAAATAAAAAATAATAATAAATAAATAAATAGCCTTCTTTAATATCGGTCTAGTGTTCCACAATTGCTGGATGTCATAAGGGAGTTTTTTTTTTTTTTTAGTAATTTCTTCAAGTAAAATCGAGTTTGTTGTTCCTATGTCCTGAGAGTTTTTGTATTAGTAAGTAAACTATATGTAATATCCGCTTTAATATTCCACAGGTGTTAGTTGCCGTTAGTGAGAACATGCCTTTGGTTCATCATTTCCTTCAAGTGAGATCCAATACTCTTAGATATTTTTTTGTAATAATAAGCTAACTTATTGTAAAATCCACTGAAATTACGCAGATTGTAGTTGCTTTTAGGGAGAGATAGTATTATTTTCTGCATTAATTCCTTCAGTTAAAGATGACTCTGCTGCCCTTATGACTTTGACGTCTTTTTTGTAATATGAAGTTGACATTCTCTCATATTCACTTTGTTTTTTCACGTGTCAGCTGTGTTTAGGGAAAACATGTCTGATTATTCTTTCTGTTGCCGTGAATAACTGATCAAGAGAGCTGCTGTATTTTCTCTCTTCTCTGGACATGTCTTCTGTTTTTATTGGGACGCTTCTTTTGTCATTGTGAATTATTAATTGTCATTATCAGCTGTCTTTAACGAAATCTCTTATATATTGCTCAGCTGTCTGTTGGGACTCAGTGATCAGAGAGCCTGTTGTCTTGTTTTGGTGAATATTTTGTATATTCTTATTTCGAAATGTCTGCAGTTGTCAGTTTTGTTCAATAAGTGGATGTTCTCTTGCTACCATTACTGTATCATCAATGTCTTTTGGCTCGCGTGTGTCATCAAAAAGAATTTCGAATTTCTTTCATGTTCTGGTATAAAGTTTCTTTCTTATACATTATGTAGACTTTAAACTATATAAATGAGTTGTATTAAAGACCTAAACACTAAAACACTTTATTACTATATTTTTCATTACAAGAAAAATACTATTAGTGCGTGGATGGGAAAACAAAGAGGCATTTATTGAGATTAAGCTTTTTGTGCAACCTGAACATGAACATCAATAACTAATCCTACAGATATTCCTTTATTGCCACTACTGCATTATTAATATTGTATAGGGTTCGTGTGTCCTATTATGTGAACGTAAAAAATATCTTGTTTGGTACTGTATTTGTTAGTTGTAGAGTACGAAGACCTTAACCTATATGAAGACCTTAACCTATATATGTCAGTTATATTAAAATGCAGCCATTCACATGTTGCCGCTTTGTGTGTCCAGTTATTTGAACGTGACTTGGATTTTCACCCTTGTTCTGGTATAATGTCTGTTAATTGTGGAGTATGAAGACATTAAGCTTTATATATCACCTTGTTACATAACAGGCTGCTATTCTTATGCTGTCACAGGTGCATTGTCATTATCTTAAAAGGTTCGTCAGCCTTATCATCTGAATGTGACTTTCTTAATCTGGTAGTGTTAATTTTACACTCGGTTAAGAAAATTATTTATGTGAGTTATATAACTAGACAGTCATTTAATGTCATTACTGCATCATCAGTATCTATTATGATTTGCCTTTTTTATGTGAACGTGACTCAATTTTTCTCACTAATATAATGTTACAATGTAAGAGAACAGAAGAACGTAAAGGAAATTGTAAGAAGCCATCAGACCAATACATGGCGGTACCTATATAAAACATATATACTCGCCCATACCCACTTATCCCAGTCCATAAAACTGATTAGCTTACGTCATCTAATGCTGGCCAGACAGTATCAACACATTAACCTCAGTAAGAACATACGTAAAAGAAGCCGCAAGAACCCATCAGACTAATATGTAGCAGTACCTATATAAAACACACTTCCTATTTTCATTTATTATCCACATCCATAAACCTAACCTAACTTACGCAATCTAACGTTAACCAGACCAGAAGACTTTAAGCTCAGTAAGACACTCGCATTACTGAGGCGTGTGGCGTGAAGGAATGCAGATGTAATGGTGATCGTCTCGCTCGGCTTGGTGGTGCGTTAAACAGCTGGCACATCCTCTTTAAAGACTTGAATGTGGAGTGCATGCGTAAGTGCTTTGTGTTAGGTGTGTTAGTGGTGCTCTGTCATCCCTGAAACAAGGCGAGAGGCAGAAGTGTTTGTAGTATTCATAGTGTTCCATTCCATTGGTGCTTTTGTATATTATGTGGTGTTAATTTTGATGATTAGGAGAGAGAGAGAGAGAGAGAGAGAGAGAGAGAGAGAGAGAGAGAGAGAGAGAGAGAGAGAGAGAGAGAGGAGTTACTTGGCACTTCTCGTAATTTTGGATATTGTTTTGGACTGATCTCTTTTGCAGTTGTTCTCAAACTATAGATCGCGAGACCAATTTTGATGAGCCGCAGTGGCGCAAATAAAGTGCATATATCACTACATTTTCTTTCTCTATATATACTGTACTGTAGGTCACGGAGGACTGAAATGTTCCAAATAGGGTCGCTCACGGAAAAGTTTGAGAACCACTGCTCTATTGGGACTGGCATCTTGAAACCTCGTGCATTAAAAATAAATAAATAAATAAATAAAATAGACAGACACAGTTAATCCCACGCCTTACTAATTGATTTAGCTATTGTACTTCACCTTCATAAACCTCCAGACGGCTGGCGCACTGAGAAAGATGCAATTTGTCATGAGTGCTGCGGAGGAAGTGAGAGAAATGTAGCAAGGGCAGTAGTAGCAGCAGTATTGTGTGTGTAGTATTGAGTGTGTATATCAGAAAGGAAGAGGTGGATTTGGTGAGTGTTGTGAGGGGATCAAGAAGAGTGAATGAGTGTTGTTTGTGAGGGGAAGGGAGAGGTGAGGTGTTGAGATTGTGAGAGTGAGTGATGGAGGGAAGGGTGTATGAGTGTGTTTTGGCTTTACTGATCGTGTGAGAGAAGATGGAAGTAAAAAGGAAGTTCCAGGGGAGAAGGAAAGTCCTGATGCGTGTGTGTATGTGTGTGTGTGTGTGTGTGTGTCTTTCTTGGGCAAATGGTATACACTTAAGTAACTTTCCTTCAGTTCAGAAGTCCACATCGAACCGCCATTTGCCTCCTCCTCCTCCTCCTCCTCCTCCTCCTCCTCCTCCTCCTCCTCCTCCTCCTCCTCCTCCTCCTCCTCCTCCTCCGTGATAGGATCGAGTAGGACAAATCTTGCTCAAGTTTGTGACCGCCAACCTCCCGGAGAGTGGTCGCGTCTGGCCCACTAATGCTACCCTCCCTCCTTTTCCTCTCTCTCAGCCCTCTAAAGACAGTCCAAAGTCCCGCGCTCTCCTCTTATCTGTAAACAGGACGGAATGATATATATTTTGTCCCGGAGTGAGTGGCGGTACCGTGTGGGAAAATTAAGTTATTGATAAATACGTAATACTACTATTGACAATTCTACTATTACTACCACTCTACTACTGTTGTTGTTACTACTATTCCGACTACTACTACTACTACTACTACTACTACTACTACTACTACTACTACTACTACTACAATAAGTTCATGAGGAAAGGAAGTGTATTCTCTTCTTATTTTTCTTTGTTGTTGGTGGTGGTAGTGGTGTTGGTATTTGTGTGTGTGTGTATGTGTGTGTGTGTGTGTGTGTGTGTGCGCGTGTGTGTGTGTATTCAGTGCCTATATTGTTTTAGCGTATTTACATCAGATTTCTAAAGGCTGTAGTTGGTTTTATGGTAAATTCCTCGCATACAAGATACATTCTCACGTGTTCGGATACTGTGTGTGTGTGTGTGTGTGTGTGTGTGTGTGTGTGTGTGTGTGTGTGTGTGTGTGTGTGTTTTACCCGTCACGCACACACCTTGTTCCCCATACTGGTTGGTGAATGTGTATATGTCAGTTTATATATATATATATATATATATATATATATATATATATATATATATATATATATATATATATATATATATATATATATATATATATATATATATATATATATATATATATATATATATATTGTTTTTTATCTTTCTCCGTGTTGCTTTTCTCATCTGTTCTTGGATATATAATGGTTTAATTTGTGCGCCTTTTTTTAAGTTTGTTTATCGAATCCTCAGTGGCATGAAATAAATAAGGAAAGAAAGAAATACCCAAGGAAAATCCCTCGTAGACTTTGACCGTAAAAGTTAAGAGAAAAAGGGAAGATTCAGAAAAAGGGAAAGGAAAACAAAATACTTTCTCTATGTATTGTAATGTTTCTCTCCGTCATTTTATTTTTTTCCTCGTTTCTTTTTCATATGCCAAGAATTTTGCTTCTATTTTCCTATTGCGTGAACTCTCTCTCTCTCTCTCTCTCTCTCTCTCTCTCTCTCTCTCTCTCTCTCTCTCTCTCTCTCTCTCTCTCTCTCTCTCTCCTACTCACTATTCCCCTCCTATATCCATCTCTCCCTCCCTCCTTCCCTCTCCCTCGTCCTCCCTCTCCCTCTCCCTCATCCTCATCCTCATCCTCTCTCTCCTTCTCCCTCCCTCTGCTTTCGTGATAATTTGTTATTCTGAGCATTCATTCATATTCCCCTTGTAAATAGCAAAGCTGACATCACAACCTATTTTTTCCCACCTCTTTCCTCTTTTGTATATATATATATATTTTTTTTTGGTTATAGCGCTTTTATTTAATTCTGTTCCCCCTCGTTTGGCGTTATCCTTCCAATTGTGTTTGTTTCAGGGCCTCTGCGGGGTTACCCGGCGGTGGCGGTGGCGGCGGCGTGGTAGTGGTGGTGGTGGTGATGTTTGGCGTTCTTTGTTTCCACAGGAGCCGCCGGTATGTTTAGGTATTGTTGATAGTAGTAGTAGTAATGTGTGTGTGTGTGTGTGTGTGTGTGAGGGAGGTAGAGGGGAAGGGTTAAGATGGTGGAAAGTAGGCAGAGATGATTGGGGATCGGGGGAAGGGTAGACGCAGGGGGTATGTTTGTGTGTGTGTGTGTGTGTGTGTGTGTATGCTGGAAGTGTGTTGCGCCTGGTTAATCACACTGCGGGTCTGTTACTCATTCTTGTGTGATAAGACTGAATGGCGGCGGGGCGGGCTGACTTACTGCCTGTTTGACTGAGTGGCTTTACTGAATGAACGACTGAGTTTTCGTTTAGTTTGGTGCACATATGCTCTTACCCCCTGGATTCATTTTGGGCTGACTGATTAACTGACTGGCTGGCTGAATTTTTCCCCGGCTGACTGTGGGGTTTACTTACTGAATGGTCAATTAGAGTTAGATTGCATCCTCACTGACTGACTGATGGCGACTTGAATGTTAAAATGCTGCAATAGACAAATTTAATGCGTGTCTATTAAACTGACTTTGTTTGACTACTTAAATGACTATGTGAGTGCTTACTTACCTGATTAATTGCCTGACTGCATGACTGAGTGGCTATATAAGTAAATGTCCACTGACTAATTAGCCGTGTGACTAAATAGTTGATGTAATTGCCTGACTTGTAAAACTGAACTATACACATATGTCTGCCTATCCACTTCTGTCTGTGTATGTATGTATGTATGTATGTATGTATGTATATATGTATGTATGTATGCAGGTATATGTGTCCATCAGTGTATCCATTTCCCTGTCTCCTTGTCTGTTTGTCTGTTTGTCTTTCTGTCAGTTCGCTTCTCTGGAAATCTACCTTTTCACCACATCACATTACCGCTCTCTCTCTCTCTCTCTCTCTCTCTCTCTCTCTCTCTCTCTCTCTCTCTCTCTCTCTCTCTCTCTCTCTCTCTCTCTCTCTCTCTCTCTCTCACACACAAAATTATCAGCCTTCCTGGCAAAAAAAAAAAAAAATTCATACGAAAAAGAAACGCTTTCCGGAGAGAGAGAGAGAGAGAGAGAGAGAGAGAGAGAGAGAGAGAGAGAGAGAGAGAGAGAGAGAGAGTTCAATAGCTTCTTAGAACACTTAATTAACTTAAGAACGAATTTTTATGACCATGTTTTTATTATTGACCTCATTCGAGAGAGAGAGAGAGAGAGAGAGAGAGAGAGAGAGAGAGAGAGAGAGAGAGAGAGAGAGAGAGAGAGAGAGAGAGAGAGAGAAATCAAAAGGTCCTGCTAATTATGTAACACCGAGTCACTTCACTCTATAAATAAAACCTGGAAATTGAAAACCACTAATTAAATAAGCAGAGAGAGAGAGAGAGAGAGAGAGAGAGAGAGAGAGAGAGAGAGAGAGAGAGAGAGAGAGAGAGAGAGAGAGAGAGAGAGATTCAGTCAAGATAAATTCTGATTAAATTCCTATTATAAAAAGACAAGCAATTAGCATTAGTAAAAATAGAAAGTGTATAATTGTATAGAAATTATAGAGAAACCTTTCATTGGGAATTAAGAAAAGGAAGAAAAACATGAAAAGAAAAAGAAGAAAGTGAGCAAAAGGAAAAATGGGGATGTTTTGAAGCAGAATTCCACCAGAACCGACTTTTCCTTCCTCCTCCTCCTCCTCCTCCTCCTCCTCCTCCTCCTCCTCCTCCTCCTCCTCCTCCTCTGTCCTTCCAGTCGTCCCCATAACACCGTTTTAGCTAAAGAAAACCAAATCACCTATAAAATGGAAAATCGGTTGAGGGGGGAGAAGGAGGAGGAGGAGAGGCAATTTTCCTGCCACATGTTTTTTTTTTAAGTTTTCTGTATAATTAACTTCTTTCTTCTCCTCCTCCTTCTCCTCCTCTTCCTCCTCCTCTTCCAAAAAATCTTCGTGGTGGGATTTTTCGGGATTTTAAACTAATGAAATCTGTTTGTTTAGACTGTGGAGGGTAGGAGTGGTAATACGAGTACACACACACACACACACACACACACACACACACACACACACACACACACACACACACACACACACACACACACACACACACACACTTTCCCCTCTCCTTCCTCTTCCTCCTTCCTGTCATCTTCCCTCCCCACTCTTCTTCTTCCCTTCTCTTTCTGTGTGTGTTGTCCAATCCCCTCTTCCTCCCCTTTCATCCTCTTCCTGTTTCATGTCTTTCTCTCTCTCCCTTCTTCCTCTTCCTCCCCTCCTCTTCCTCCTCTCCTCTTTCTACCTTTCGCTCGGTATTTCTGTGCCCATGCTATATTTCTTAATAATCTCTGTTTCCAACACACACACACACACACACACACATACACACACACACACACACACACACACACACACACACACACACACACACACACACACACACACAGATCCAAATCAACGTTTTTTTTTTCCCACAAATGTTTTGAAAATTAAATGTTTTTTTTACGCTTCTTGAACATGAGGATTAAGAAGAAGCGTAAGAGAGAGAGAGAGAGAGAGAGAGAGAGGTGGATTAAGACGCTGGACTCGCCGCAATGTATTTTTCCGTGAAATCATATGTTTATTTCTTACATATATTTTTCCCTCTTACATTTTTCCTCCCGTCTATTTGCTTAAGTTTTGGCAGAAGCTCCGGAGTTAAATTTTAAAGCCTTGAAGCTCCGTTACCCAAATGCTCCAATGATACGAGAGATGTTTGTTATACTTCCTCAATCTCTTCATCCTTTTACCTTAGTGTTCTGTTGAAATTTGTTCCCTCCTTACCTTGTTTGCCTTTCCTGATCACTCTATTCCATGCCCTACTGCCCTCTCTCCTCTCCCTCCTCCCTCTCTGTTCCTCCCTTGCTTTTCATGTTCCCTCTCTCTCTCTCTCTCTCTGCCTTCCTTCCTTTCCTCCTTTCCTGACTCATCCGCCTTTGTTGCTTCTTGCTTTTCCTTCTCATCTTTATTTTTTCTTATTTCGTTTTTTTTATTTATTTGTTCTTGCCTTGCTTTCTCTTCCCTTTTCATTTGTTATTTTTCTTTCTTTCTATTTCGGTCATCGTCCCTTCTCTCCTCTTCCTCTCTCCGCATCATTTTCCCTTCTTTATCCCAATCTTTCCTCTTTTCCTTCATTTCGTCGTCCTCTCCCTCCCTTCCTCCGTCCCTCCCCTCACTCCTCACATTTGTTCCTTTCCTTCTCTCTTCCCTCCCTTATTTCATCTCACACTTTCTCCCTCCTTTCCTTCCTTCTGCTCCTTTACTCCTTTACCCACTCCCTTCCTCCCTCCATCACCCTTTCCCTCCTCTACATAAACCCTTCTTCCCGTTTACCTCCCTTCTAGTCCTCCCTTCCATACGGTCCTTTGTCCTTCACGTCACATGCCCTTACCCTCCGCCTCATCCCTCCCATCTCCCCACTGCCCCGCCGTCACGCTGGCCGCCTCAGTGCCTCTCAGAGTGGCAGCGTCTGGGGACATTACGCTAAAACGAGGAGTGTTAACAGCGAATCCTGTACAGGGGAGTATGCTCAGGCTTCCAGCTCTCAGCCCCTCTCGAAAGATCCCCTATGCTCTCCTCCCCATCCACGGGACTTTGGCTTGCATTCAGAAACGTTTTGCTCTCTCTACACTATTTTCAAAGGCCACTTAGATGATAAGCCGGGTTCTCAAGGATGTTTCCATCTTACTAATGTAGATATGTTGTTAATCTGTCTCTTGAATCGTATGAACATCCTTAAAAAAACCGTGTAACTTCATCTACAGCCTTTTGAAAAGTAGAGGTGCCTGCAGAAGTGTTTCAGAATATGGTCCCTTAACTCCATTCCACGCCCACTTAAGAGAGTCCCACCTTCCTCCACGCCTAATCAACGCATCCCCCAAGCCTCTCCCACGCTCACTTAAGATTCGAGCCCTGATGTCCTCACAATAACCATATACACTCTCACAGGCACACACACACGTGTATCACTCAACAATTATTATTATTATTATTTATATGTATATTCGTCGTTCATATTCATCCCACGTGTGCCCATGGCTAACCAGTCTATTCTATTGTTAACCTTTCTCCTCCTCCTCTACTTCTCAAGGGAATTTCACACCCACTTCCAGTTCTTAGAGAAAACATCTGCCTTCGCTTTGAGTCTTTTTCGCAGGTCATTGGCCAACATAACGAACTCTCCCATTGGCTCTTTCACCTCATTTCCTGACATTGCATTGGTCATTTCTTCACCTTAAAACCTGAAACGTGATCCACTTAACTCACATAAATATAGCCCGCATGGTAGTCTCACTCAGTCAGTCAGTGAGTCAGCCAGTCCCCATCACTCAGTTTCGTTCAGTCATAGTCAGTCTTGAGAGACGCTGCTCAGTCATCACTTCATATCTTTTCAGAGAGAGAGAACAATCAATCGTCACGTTATAATCTCGTCTCGAATCAAATGTGTACATTCTCTACTATTAAATCAAGAAGAACTTTGTGTCTTTTACTCTTACACATCAACTATATCAACCTATTATCCAATGTCCTCCATTCTACAACATTACCAATTTCACTACCTGTCCTCCACGCTGCTGTCATGATCCTGATTATCTTTCCCAAAAAGTGGACGGTACACTGATCCCAGAGAGTTTAGTTAAAGGTCTGGATTTTTAAAGGTCTCGAATACCTACCCGACCTATCCGAAATCATCAGCTATTAAACCCTCTCACAAAACCCTTACCTTGGCACAGCACGCCAGAAATCACCTCAATGCCAGACCAGTGTTGGGGTAGAAAATAATCATTCTATATAATAATACAGTATATTAATAATAAGGTTAACTTACAAATAAATTGAGGTAAAACACGTTAAAGGGAATTAGAGAACAAATTTTTATCCTAGACCAACACAAAGTAATTCCCACACTTAATCACAATACCTTTCCCTTTACTCAGGCTCTTATATATATCTATATATAACATTCCCGTCTCTTCACAAAGCATTAAAACCCTTTTGCTCCTTCACAGGCCGCTGGAATATTTTCCCCAGCTGCAGGAATTTCCATGTCACTACGTCCTCAAACGACAACAAAACGACCTCAAACTTAACAAAACATCACCACCACCGCCACAGTTCACGTATAACACCACAACACCGTCCCCAAGGACACCAGTAATGCCACAACACCATCACAACCCCAACCACAAAATGGCTGCCTTTCACCCCGATGCTAGCCCTCAACGTTACATCACTGACACAACTCACCAACCAAATTTCAGTGAGCAAGAGTTCTTGGTACCACAAAAGACTCACCAATCTGATCCTGGATATCAGGGTTATGCCACCACATCGCCAATAGCTCCACACGCCCGCTTAGTCACCACAGCACCAACCAAATTTATCCCATGAGAACGCCACCCTTTGTTCTCCCTCTGGGCTCCTATGAGTGCTGAAATTTTGCTGACGCAGATACGAGAGGCAGACACGTATCGCCCCTCGGCTCAACACATTTCACCCCAAATAGACCTTTTCATTTCCATATACATACATATAAAGAACTTAAGTTATGAGGAGAATAATATTACATGATATAAAATGAGTAAATAAGCCATATACTAACTTATAAATAAGAATAAAGATATGTACAGAAGGAAAATGGAACAAGGGGACACTAAGAAAATGTGTTTCTTTTCAGGGTAAACTCGGCAAATAACATGACATTACCAACACACCAAGCTCCTCATCTGATCCGGTAGTGACGAGCATCATCAACTGAGGTAAGCATCATCATCAAATGGGGCGAGTATCTCATCTAAACTCAGAACAGTAGTGGAGAGGAGAAGTCACATCAATTCCAGAACAGTGGTAGCAGCGATAGTCAGACAGAAAACACACGTACACGCGCGCGCACGCACGCACGCACGCACGCACGCACGCACGCACGCACGCACGCACGCACACACACACACACACACACACACACACACACACACACACACACACACACACACACACACACACACACACACACACACACACACACACACACACACACACACACACACACACACACACACGTCATATGTCCGTCTGACCTTGGAACTGATAGCTGTGGAACAGAGAGAGAGAGAGAGAGAGAGAGAGAGAGAGAGAGAGAGAGAGAGAGAGAGAGAGAGAGAGAGAGAGAGAGATGGAAGGAACGGATGATGGATAGGACAGGAAGAGAAATTAAAAGAAGAACAAGAGGAGGAAGGAGAAATACAGGTGGAAAGCGCAATAAATGCCATATTTAAGATGACAGGAGAGACAGAATTCAGAGATAGAAAAAGGGAGGTGATGGAGAGAGAATACAGGGACCGAAAGAGAGTAAGAATATGGGGGAAGAAAAACTGAAGAACAAGATGAAAAATGTTTGAGATAGATGCAGAAAATAAAATCAGGGATTAGGTCTCTTTTATTTGGAAAGAATAAATACCAGATGTATTCTTATTATGAGAGAAGTCAAGGTAATGTTGTCTAAGGTACTGTAAGTTGAGTCAAGGTACAGTAAAAAAAGGGAGTATCTAATTTTTTTTTTTTACTAGAGATGCATCGTTATTTTGTGCTGTCTTATTTCCCTCACAATGTGTTAGTGCAGTCCACACAAACATCACCGTAAAGACCATATAGATCTACTGGCTTTAAGGCTCATTCACACACATCAGTGGCGTATCAGTGCCGTGTCAGTTCAGTGTCACCGAAAGCCGTGACGCTTCAGAGACATCTGTTCATACACTCCGTACTGCTTGATATCAGTGATTTACAATATGGTAAATTTTTCAGACGTGGAATTAGCAATGATTGCCATAATTCTTAATGAAGAGAAAGAGGTTGAGCGTAAGCTGAAGAAAAGGAAGTGGGTACATGAAGCGTGAAAGAAAAGAGAAAGTGAAGGAGAGTTTGCTACTCTGTGTAAGGAGTTCATTGATGCAGACTTTAAAGCGGCTAATACCTTCCACCTCAGCGACAGATGGGGATAAAGCATTCCAAACAGAGACAACACAAAAATATAAGCGTCTCCTGCACTTTGGAGAACAATGTGAATGTGCTGATTCATATGCCTGGCCTCTAGCCCTTAGTAACATTTGTATTTGGCAAGTCAGGAATGATGTCAAGTGGTTGCTATATGTCATGAATAAAGTAGGACCAAGAACTGATCCTCGTGGAAACCCGCTAGTATCGTTTCTCGCGAAGCTTTGTCTCCCTTCAACAATAACTGACAAAATATATACTCCCACAAAGGAATTGATGAAGCCATGATAGAACTTTCCCGGAAACACTTATATGCTTAAGTTTTGAGGTGAAGTTGTAAGGTTATACGGTGGCGAATGCTTTGGCAAAATCAAATAGCATCAAATCTACAATAGAGCCTGAAGGAAGCGTGCCCGTGCATGATCCTCCACCACTCTATCAGGTCAGCTCCCAGCAATCTCCCACGCACCGAGAATAAGTTTAAACCAGACAGTCTATCATTGCAAGGCAAATCCTCCAGGCCCGGGACATGCTTGGTCCATCCACATTGCACGGACTCAAATAATTTTATATAATTTATACATCCTTCGTTCCAGACCTCAAAACAAAACTCCATCTCTGGTTTTGTGAGTGTAGTGCAGAGAAATGACATCATGTCAGGAGTGCGACAGACAGCAGATCTCAGGAGATGTGAAGCCTCCCCGCATGCTTCAGTTCCTAAGGAGCGAATATGATCGTGGAAACGTAATTTTGTATCAACAGGAATCCCGAGGTTTTTAACCAGAGCAGGAGGAAGGGATTGGGTGGTTATTGATATAATAGTGGCCGGGAGGGGCAGGTATAGTCAAGTTGCTTCCAAACTTTAAAATGACACATTTATCAGGGTGAAGGCTAAGATCAGGCGGCGCTGCCGGGCTGTTTTGCCTCAGCCTACCTGTGCCTAGTGGAAAGAAAAGTAGATTTATCTATGCTTACTAAAAAGGTAATTAAATAAAATACACACACACATACATACATATATCATATTATAATTCGTCTTGTCCTACTGTTGGTATGACATTACGCTTTCATAAATATTAACCTAATTATTCTTCCCTTGTAAATACCAAGAACTAACTTAATTGTTACCGGTCATTTCTCTCTCAGCCTACTATGGACAATCCGGGACAAGTAGAGACAGGTTACCAGGAGCCTCTCACGACTTGAAATCCACATACCGCGTTGTTCTTATGTTAGTAGTAGTAGTAGTAGTAATTTACAGAGTATTTCCATATCGGCTTAAGTCTACGGTCATGTTATGCCACATTTCTCCAAGTCTGCGGAATGTTACATAATATATTTTGGTATTACCACAGAAGCTACTAATGACTCTATCCTTTGGTTGTGGCAGTTGTGGTTTGTTTCTTTATACACCAACGCACGCAACTGAGGGAAAGAGTTAGTATACCAGGATATAATAGGGCAAGACTCCTTCCCGTCCACAACACCCTTTGTCAACGTACAGACGGAAAACAGTTTGAAGAGAACACTATACATGCGTAGAGAATAAAGGGAATGTCTGTGAATGGGAAGACAAGTGGAAGGTGAAATGATGAAGGGGGAGGAAGGGAAGGAATATGGAGGGAAAAAAAAAAGACTTCTTAGGTTATATGGAGTAATGGAGGGGAAGGAAGGTATGTAAAGGAGAGAGGATTGTAGGGGGAGCTTACACATTACTAGGATGTACGGGGTATTTGGGGGACGAGCAGGGGGGAGGAGTAGGGCAGAGACAGTAGAAGGTACGAAAGAAGAGGATGAAAGGGAGGGAAGATAACATGGTAAAGGGAGGTAGAAGTTGAAACGAAGCATGGGAGAGTGAGGGTGAAAGTGTGCGAGGGGCTGCAGGTGTGTCTGGATGTGGTAGGTACAGAAGGAGGAGGAGGAGGAGGACGATGCATGTGCATTTGACTCTCTAGATTGTTGGTAATGGACTCCACCTCAGCCCAGTAACTCGTTTTGATTCACAGACTGACCACGGCTTCTGAGTGGCTGCTGCTCGTGGAAGACTAACTTACTTCACTGATGGAGTTGAGTGACTGATGTAAACACACTCTTCCTTCTTGCTCTCTTACTTCTATCAGTTCCTTTCAACACACTCGTCCCTCTTTCTTCTTCCATCCATCCCTTCAAAACAATTTCCCTTCTTCCTTCTATCCATTCCCTCCAACACTTTTATATCTTACCTCTTCTATTAATTTCCTTCAACAGAATCTCCCTGGTTGCTAACTTCTTCCTATTTCCTTCAACACACTACGAGTAAAGATAAAAGCCAGTTCTCTGTCTATTATGGCTTCTTCGTAAACTTAATCCAATAACCTGGCACAAGTTTAGAACATAATTTTGAGAAACGCCAGTGACAGCAAGAAAAATTATCAAATACTTCAATCATACTACCCCTATCTCTTTTTCACCAGTAAAATTATACAAAGCCACTCAAATGAAGTCACAATTGCCATACTATGAATGCCATTCAAAGACTCGAGTCAGGTGAACTATGTGAGAAAAACACGAATAGAATAGACAAGTCCTCCCTCGGTCTTTCTCTCGCTTTACCATTTTCTGTTGGGTTTGTTTACCTTCGAGGGCCGAGGTTCATTCCTTAATTGTTATGATGACCTTAATAGCCAGCGCGAGAGAGGGAGACAGGGAAGATCGGAGGGAGGGAGGGAGGGAGGGAGACAGCCAGCCGCGGATTGCCTCAGCGGCGCTCGGAGGGCAGTGGAATGGAAGCGAACATAGTGGAATACTGTGTGGAGGAGGAACGGATTTCATTCGTTTATTTTGTCCTTACTCTCTTTTTTAGGAGTTGATTCCGTTGCAATTCATTACATGATCTTCTCTTTATCTTTGTTTCTGGTTTTGTTCTTATATTCTACAACATTCCACTTTTTTATTTATACAGTATCCTTTGTTTTTTATTGCCTTTATTTTTTTTTCCCCAAGTTAATTTTACAACAATCTACCACTTATTCTCCAATTATCCTTCATGTTTCTTCTTTATTTTCTTGGTTATTTCACCACGAGTAGATTCCACTAATTATAGTACTCCACCTTGCCTTCACTTCATTCCATCAACAACCTTCCCGCTTCATTTACTCCACCTCCACTTAATCCCATCCACATACACCAGTCCACCACTCCACACTAACTCCGTTCACTCCTCCACTTCACATTAACCTCCCTCCTCCACCACTCCCATTCAATCCACCCACTCCACCCTCTCACTCCATTCCGTGCCCACCTCCTCCACCTCTCAGCGCTCCACTCTCAGGTTCTCATGTACAGGTGTAATCAATCGTACAGCCAGGTAAGGGAGGGGGAGCAGGTGGAGGGTGATGGGAAGGGAGGGAGGGAATTTCGTGGGGAGAGGGTTGGTGATGATGATGTTGAGGGGGATAGTAGGAGGGAAAGGGGAGAGGGTAGACAGGGAAGATGGAGGGAAGGGGAAGAGAATTTCGATAGAGGGGTGTGGAGGGGGATAAGTGGAAGAGTAGAAGGGAGAGGGAAATAGTAAATAGGGGAGAAGGTGGAAGGTGAGACGGAGGAAATTTTGTGGATAGTGTTGATGATAGGAGTACAAGGGAGAGAGAGAGAGAGAGAGAGAGAGAGAGAGTGTTGACATGTAAGAGGACGAGTGAAGGAAGCATTTAAGGGAACCCGTGTGTGTGTGTGTGTGTGTGTGTGTGTGTGTGTGTGTGTGTGTGTGTGTGAGAGGAAGACGTGACCCCAACGCCTCACCACCAGCCATCGATCCCTTACACACCCTGACAATAACCCCGGTTCTCTGCGGCTCATCAGAGAACCCTTATAATAATGAAAAAAAAAAAGCTCTCTGCCCACCCCTCTGCCTGGCTCTCCTTTGCTTTGTCCCTCTCCTCCTTTCCTCTCCCTCCAGTTCTTCTCTTTTGCATAAGTGTGTCTCACTCGTACATACACACAGCAGCAGTAATAGTAGTAGTAGTAGTAGTAATAGTAGTAGTAGTAGTAGTAGTAGTAGTAGTAGTAATGATATTAATAATGATAATACGCACTAGCCAACCAGTACATACACAGTAGTAGTAGTAGTAGTAGTAGTAGTAGTAGTGCAAGTACTGACAATAATAATAATGATAATAATAACAATAACAACAATAACGACAACACCTCCCACTAACCAAACAGTACAGAAAACAAAAAAGTTAAACCTCCCTATATGCAGCAACAGCAAAGTATAGTATCTACAGTACCCCCATTACTAAGGCAGTCAAGCATCTCTAGTGTGGTTCTTAGCATGGAGGTTTGGTTCTCAGGTTAATAGTCCCCGTGGAGAGCTGCTCAGGCGTGTAGCTGGAGCACTTAAGTGGGCCCGTGGTGAGGAAAGAGTGTTGGAGTGTAGCTGGAGAGGGAAGAGTTGGAGAGAGGAGTGACTTGGAAGGGAGTGACTTGAGTGTTGCTGTAAAAGAAAGGGAATGTTGGTTATGTTTCTGAGTAATGAGTAATATTTGTGGTTTGTGTGTGGTATTCGGAGTGGGAGTGGTTTAGGTGGTGGTGGTGGTAGTAATAGTAGTAGTAATAGTAGTTGTAGTAATATACTGTAGCATCATAGTTGTTGTAGCAATAGACGGAGGAGGAGGGAGGATAAAGAGGAAAAGTAAGAGGAAGAGAAGAAAGAGGAAAAGGAAGAGGATGAAGCAGAGGAGAAGAAAAACAAGAACAGTAAGAAAACAACAACAACAATAATAATAATAATAATAATAATAATAATAATAATAATAATAATAATAATAATAATAATAATAATAAAGATAGACGAAAGAAAACGAGGACAAGAAAAAAAACGGCAATAACGAAGAAGAAATTAAATTGAAATACAAATAATGACTGAAAGCAACAGAGGACACCAACAACAAACAGAACAAACCATCAACCCATCCACAAACAAATATACAAAGCACAAAGACAGAGATTCATGCATCACTCACCTCCTCGCCTCACCTCATCCTCCTCGCCATCCACATCCTGCCTCACCCTCGTTGACGGACACTCCCTTGCCTGGCTGGCCTGTGCGGGGGCTGGACGGGGCTGACGCGTGGCCGGCGGGTTGGCGTGGCCCTAGCGGAGTGAGTGACGGGCCCCCTGGTGACTGACACACCCTCGCAACTCGGAAACTTTCGCGTCATAAAGAAACTTGTATGTAAGATGACGAGCCCTGTTTCTTACATTTAATTGCACGCTTGACCTAATTTCTACCTTCCTTTAACCCCCTGAGCCCTCAAGACCTTATTTTAATCTTAATAAACACTCTTGCCATCATAACAATTACCTTGTTGACCGACATGTTCCTTTTTAACCCACCCCAACCCCCCGCCTATCTCCGTCTCTCATTTCTATCCTTCCTCCTTCCTCTCTGTCCCACTCATTTCTCCCCTAACAACCCCACCTCTATCCATCCCACTTATTTCTACCCTCCCTCCTTCCTCACTCATAAGTAGCCTATTTCTTTCCTCTTCCATTCCTCCTCTCCTTTCCAAAATATTTGTGCCATTTCTCTCCCTCCCTCCCGCTCGTAACCAATCCTTTCCTTCCCTCTTCCTTTCCTCCTTTCCTAAAAAAAAAAAAAAACTGAGTCCCCCCTCTCTCTCCCCCTCCTTTCCTCTCCTAGAGCGAAACTTCTATTCCTCCCATTACCCCTCTCCTTTACGTTCCTCCCATCTTTCCTTCTCTCCTTCATTCACCTGTCAGTAACAACATGCTTCCTTTCCTTCCCATTAACTTCTCCATGTTTTCCCCTTCTCTCTCTGTTCCCCCATCCTTTCTTTCCCCTTTTCCTTCCCCCCATTTCTCCTATCTTTTTAAACCATTCTCTACCCTTGTCTTCCTCTGTGTTCAGTCATCTCTCTCTTCCTTCCTATCCTCCTCTCCCTCCCTTTATCTCCCCTCCCCTCCCCTAGATCACCTTGGAGAGGAAGTGAGGTTAATTAGATCTTACCTGATCTTCATTAACTCTCAGCTTCACTTAATTACGTCGATGATGACAGAAAGACTCGGCACTGTTTGCAGAGGTCTTGATTCTTCCACTCCTTGTATGTTTTTATTTGCGCACCTGGCCTGTCGCTTGCACATGTGTGTGTGTGTGTGTGTGTGTGTGTGTGTGTGTGTGTGTGTGTGTGTGTGTGTGTGTGTGTGTGTGTGTTTGTGTGTGTGATTAAGAGAAAACTCTATTTTTTTCATTTACTAACCTGCGGAGTGTCAGAAGCAGATGATGTTTCACGCCTTGCATCTCTCTCTCTCCCCATAAAGTTTCCGTATTTTTCCGTCTTGATGTATATAATGTATATTCACCAAGAGGTCACGATTTCCTGCCTTTACGTGTGTTATACCTGCCTCCTCCTCGCTTCCTTCCGTGTCTCCTCGTTTTTGTGGAGTAATGTACCTACTTCGTCTTCACCTTCTCCGTGTCCTCCTCGTCCTTTTGAAGTACTGTACATGCTTCCTCGTCCTTCCTTTCTCTCGTGTCTTTCTCGTCCCTGTGGAGAATATGGCAGCTGTATTGTTTCGCCTGTAGACGGCTGGATACGCACCTACTTTGAATGACAGTGAGATGAAAGAGAATAGTAAACACAAAACAGTTACCAAAGTGTGAGTACGTTGTGAATAAAGTACTCATTCTCCAGTCCGTTTTTTCCTTCACAGCCTGCCCTCATAGTTACAGAACTAGAAAACAAGTCAGAAATAAGTAATACCTCACAGTATATTATTTGGTTGCAAGTTCCCACGTCATATCGCGTTACACATTGATATATTTTAGTCTCAATAAATGTGTTCTCGTTTTCTGCTTATCCTAAGAGATCTCAAGTGTTGTCCTTGTTCCATATGCTTTGGTTTTAATCGTCCACTTGTCCTCGCTCTCCGCATTGACACAGTTTTTGGTCTCTAGTCACGCATCCTCGTTCTCTTTGCATCAAGTGTTTTAATCTCGAGACTGTCTGTCCTCGTCCTTCACCTGTATCACTTCTACAGTTTCTTGTCTTTCTTCTTTCATTTGTTTCTTGTTTCTTGTCACCCATGTGCATTATCTTTGTCAGTATCTTTGTCATTACACTGAATCCTTTGTACTCGTAGTTTGTAAAGTTTTTTTTTTAATGTCACAGCCTTGTCAAGAACGCAAAATAGATAGATAAATATATTTGATAAATTAATAAATAGATAAATAAAAAGGGAGAGAAAAGCCCGTTTATCCTCCAACACACAAAATATTAGCTACGGAAAGAGATTTTCAAGGGATCGACTAATTTATTACTGATGTGGAGGTGTCGATGCTTCTTTTCCTAGCAGTTCAAGGCGTAGGAAGAAAACGTTGGCCAATTAAGTTCTTGAGGTAGACATCTTGATGCTCTTCATTTTGACGCACTTCAACTCATAAGTGTAGTATGTAGGACACGAATCTTAATCTTGTAAGTAAATAATAATGAAAATTGTAGGCATGGAGAACCAACCTTTTTTTTTTTCTTTATTAATTGATCCCATGTTAGGAAAATTTCTGTACATTTCGTATTTTTTATTACTTATTTAGTTTTCTTGATACTCGTACGTTCGTTTCAATTAATATCATCACCGTAGCTTCCTTTTTTCGCAGTGTTGTGTTAATTGCACCGTGCACTTGCGGCGATATTTAAAGGGTTATATATATGTGCAGCCAGCAATATTATTATATACGTAAATACTTTTCGCAGTGCCTCTTTTATTCAGAGTTATACATTTTTTTAATTGTCGTCCTAGATTTTTATTGCTGCCCCCATTTATTTTGGGGGGCCTATACATTTTACATTTTTTTTTGTTACATTGTTAGACTTACTCATTCACTAATTTACTTTCCGCTTTTCTCTTCTTTTTTGTCGTTATTTTCCTTTTTTTTGTAATTTCTACGCAGTTTTAAAATTTGGTGTCTATCTTTATTCTCTTTGTCGGTCTGTGTGTGTGTGTCTGTCTCGATTTTGTCTCTTCGACTGTCCCTTTGTCTATCCGTATGTCTGCATGTCTGGATTCTTTGTCTATACCTGTATGTTTATTTATTTGTTGTAGCTTATATGTGTGTCTGTTGATTTGTGTTTACTCTCTCTCTCTCTCTCTCTCTCTCTCTCTCTCTCTCTCTCTCTCTCTCTCTCTCTCTCTCTCTCTCTCTCTCTCTCTCTCTCTCTCTCTCTCTCTCTCTCTCACACGTGCATTAATCATTTACCTGTCCTCTAATTGGTTCACCTTTCTGTCAATTTCCGCCGGAGATTATTATCCCATCAAAGACTTTTATTCGAGACTTGCAACTTCCTTCTTTCCTTCCTGACTTTTTACTCTCTCTCTCTCTCTCTCTCTCTCTCTCTCTCTCTCTCTCTCTCTCTCTCTCTCTCTCTCTCTCTCTCTCTCTCTCTCTCTCTCTCTCTCTCTCTCTCTCTCCCCCCCTCCCCTCCCCTCCCGTCCTCTTTCGTTTCCTTTTATTTCGTGTTTTTTTTTTCTTGTCCTCCCTCCCTCTTTTATTCGCTATATTTCTGCTCTCTCTCTCTCTCTCTCTCTCTCTCTCTCTCTCTCTCTCTCTCTCTCTCTCTCTCTCTCTCTCTCTCTCTCTCTCTCTCTCTCTCTCTCTCTCTCTCTCTTGACCTCTCATCCCTCTAGTCATTCCTTTACCTCCTCCTCCTCCTCCTCCTCCTCCTCCTCCTCCTCCTCGAACTTCTACTCAATAACCACCACATCCTCCTCCCTCTATCCATCTCCTTAGTCCTCCTCCTCCTCCTCCTCCTCCTCTCATGCCACTCTTGAGGTAATCATTGATCTTGAAAACACAGAGGAGAAAGAGGAGGAGAAAGTGGAGGAGGAGGCGGTTGTCTACAAACGGTATTGTTCCTGCGAGGGAAGATAAGACGTGCACATCAATGGGGAGGTGGTGAGTCTGCCGCCACTTGCCCCAACACAGGGACGACCTCGCTTCCGCCATGTCCTGTGTCTTGTTCTTCCTCTTGTTCTTGTTCCTTTTCCCTCGCGTCACTTTAGTTAAGCTGGTCATCTATTTAGGTTGAGGTCCTCTTCCTGCCTTGTTCATTTTTGTTGTTGTTGTTGTTGTTGTTGTTGTTGTTGTTGCTTTGTTTTGATTTGTGTTCTGCTTTTTCATGGTTTGTTTGTGTGTTTTTGTGTTTTTTTTTGTTTGTTGTTGTTGATGATGATGTGGTGGTAGTGGTGGTACTGATGTTTACTCTCTTCTTCTTCCTCTTCTTCCTTCTTCTTCTTCTTCTTCTTCTTCTTCTTTTTTTTCGTCTTCCTCTTCCTCTTCCTCTTCTTCTTCTTCTTCTTCTCTTCTTCTTCTTCTTCTTCTTCTTCTTCTTCTCCTTCTTCTTCTTCTTCTTCTTCTTCTTCTTTCCTCCTCCTCCTCCTCATGCATCTTTCTTACATTGGCTTTTAAACGAATGTATCTCACAGTTTCCTCAATGATGTGTGCGTGTGTGTGTGTGTGTGTGTGTGTGTGTGTGTGTGTGTGTGTGTGTGTGTGTGTGTGTGTGTGTGTGTGTGTGTGTGTGTGTGTGTGTGTGTGTGTGTGTGTGTGTGTGTGTGTGTGTGTGTGTGTGTGTGTGTGTGTGTGTGTGTGTGTGTGTGTGTGTGTGTGTGTGTGTGTGTGTGTGTGTGTGTGTGTGTGTGTGTGTGTGTGTGTGTGTGTGTGTGTGTGTGTGTGTGTGTGTGTGTGTGTGTGTGTGTACACAGGGGAGGGATACAAGAGGTCAGGTTCCAATGCTATCAATCTGGCCTCTGCTTTCTCCTCCTCCTCCTCCTCCTCCTCCTCCTCCTCCTCCTCCTCCTCCTCCTCCTCCTCCTCCTCCTCCTCCTCCTCCTCCTCCTCTTCCTCCTCCTCCTTCTTGTTCTTTTTTTATTATCTTGATCTATGTGTGTGTGTGTGTGTGTGTGTGTGTGTGTGTGTGTGTGTGTGTGTGTGTGTGTGTGTGTGTGCGTGCGTGCGTGCAGTGCTTACTCTTGACAAAACACCACCAAGGTCGTTGTTTTTTTTTTCATTTGTTTGTTTTATCTACCTACCTGACATTAAGCTTCTTTTTGTCAAGGGAACGCGGTTAATTATCTCACCTACAGTATGTATGTTTGCTGAATGATAATGATTTTCTTTTTACCTTGCTTTGTTTGCCTCTCAAGGTGTGGCGTGAGTTATTTTTAGCTTACTGGGGCGCGCGCACACACACACACACACACACACACACACACACACACACAAGATGACAATGTTGTTGACGACAAGTCATAACGCATAATTTTTCCATAGGTCTCTCTCTCTCTCTCTCTCTCTCTCTCTCTCTCTCTCTCTCTCTCTCTCTCTCTCTCTCTCTCTCTCTCTCTCTCTCTCTCTCTCTCTCTCTCTCTCTCTCTTCCGCCCTCCCACTTTTCTTTCATCCTCCCTTCCTTCTTTCCTTCCTCTCTCTCTTCTTTTATTCTCTCTTTACTTCCCTTCCTCCTCCTCCTCCTCCTCCTCGTCCTCTTCGGGCCTCCCACGGCCACTAAAACACATAAGGTTGTTTGGCCCATCACAGCTAATCCCAAGATCACTCTTATGGCGCCTCTTTGTTAGGATGACTTGCAAGTGAGGACAGGAGAGAGGGAGAGGGGAGAAAAAGGGAGGGAAGAAGAGGGAGAGGTAAGGAGAGTGCGTTCTTTCTTCCCAATCTCTTATGTTCTTATTGATCTAACCGGCTTATCATAAGAAAGGGAATAGGAGGAGAAAGATGGAATAAAAAAAATAGACGAAAAAAGCAAAGGGGAAGAAGTGAGGAAGTAAAGTGCTTTGATGCGATGAATATAATATAAATATATAAGGTAAATAAAAAAAGGCAAAGACAGAAGTAAAAAAAAATGAAGAGAAAATGTATTATGTAAGGATTGGGAATAGGGAAAATGTAAGCTGATATTAAGTAAAGGATGGAATAAGGAAAAATGAAATTTATTATTTCAAATTGAACGGGAATGAGAAATGAATAGGATTAATGATTATAAGAAGAAAATGCCAAAGAAAAGGTAGGAAAAAATAATGATAAAACGCATGCGCTCTCTCTCTCTCTCTCTCTCTCTCTCTCTCTCTCTCTCTCTCTCTCTCTCTCTCTCTCTCTCTCTCTCTCTCTCTCTCTCTCTCTCTCTCTCTCCACATCCACTGGGACTCAATTTCATTTGATTCCATTTTTATTGTTTTTTTTTTCGTAGGATAGAAAGCTTGATGTGTGTGTGTGTGTTATGGTTGAATTTATTTATGTATATTCAACCTTTGAGACATTTCATGCACACACACACACACACACACACACACACACACACACACACACACACACACACACACACACACACACACACACACACACACACACACACACATGCATCCATACACAACACACGCGAATAGGAGAAAAAAATAAAACAAACGAACTTTGAATACATACATATACATAAAAACATAAATGCCTACATACATACATACATACATACATTCATACATACATACATACATAAATCAATCAATATCTCAGCTTACAATCGGAATTTCAGCACCTCCCTCCCTCTCTCCCCCTTTCTAACCCCCTCCCAACAATCTACCCCCTTTGGTTCTGTATTTGCCTTGCCTATCCTTCCCTCCACCTGTCTTTTCCACCTGTCTATATATACCTGAGCTCGAACTCCACAGTTTTATCCTTTATCTTCCACCTATCCCCTTTCTCTCTCTCTCTCTCTCTCTCTCTCTCTCTCTCTCTCTCTCTCTCTCTCTCTCTCTCTCTCTCTCTCTCTCTCTCTCTCTCTCTCTCTCTCTGTTCTTCCCCTTCCAAGTGTCTGTCTTTCTTTAGCTAACTCTCACACTCTCGCCACTTGTCAGGTGTAGGCGTGAGTGTGGTGAGAGAGAGAGAGAGAGAGAGAGAGAGAGAGAGAGAGAGAGAGAGAGAGAGAGAGAGAGAGAGAGAGAGAGAGAGAGAGAGAGAGAGAGAGAGAGAGAGAATAAGGGAGCGAGGGATGGATGGAAGTATATGTGTGTGTGTGTGTGTGTGTGTGTGTGTGTGTGTGTGTGTGTGTGTGTCTAAATATTGAACATCATTGACCAGGAAGCCTTAGAAATGAATAGACGCTTGAATCGCCTGTGCTGTTAGCGGCCAATTCACCCGTGTTTGTGTTTGGAAAATGTGACCAATTGTAATTAAAAAAAAAAAAAGTGACTTTGTTTGGCAGATGGCGAGGGAGGGCTATTGTGTTTGTGGGGAGGGAAGAGGTGGAAGGGGGCGGGGATGGATGAGTGGGTAGATGTGGAAACAAAGGATGGTACAAATGTGGACAATGTAGAACGGAACCGAGTGGCAGGAATTTGCAATGTTGTGGCTAAATGCAATGAATTGTCACTCCATCCCCCTCTCTCTCTCTCTCTCTCTCTCTCTCTCTCTCTCTCTCTCTCTCTCTCTCTCTCTCTCTCTCTCTCTCTCGCTCTCGCTCTGTCTGTGGGTGTTTGTGTACATGTGTCCGTGAGGGAGAATGAATATGGGGGTGTGTGTGTGTGTGTGTGTGTGTGTGTGTGTGTGTGTGTGTGTGTGTGTGTGTCTGTCTGTCTGTCTGTCTGTGTGTGTGTGTATGTGCGGCGTTACCATAAGTGATCGAGGGCCGTGTGATTGGTGTCATAAAAATGTTAGTTAAAAAGAATAACGTTTGTCGGGTCAGAGAGAGAGAGAGAGAGAGAGAGAGAGAGAGAGAGAGAGAGAGACTGGGACTGGGAGGCGTGGGGTAGGAAAAAAAAAAAGCAATACGCATGAAACACCTGACAATGGAAGGGAAATAAATGTAGCCTATGCAAATTGAAGCAGCAGTATTGGTTTGCAGTGAATCAATTACATCACGAGGTGCAGAGGGAGGGAGGGAGGGAGGGAGAGAGAAAGGGAGAGAGTGAGGGACGCAGAGAGGCAGACAGGTAGCTGGTGCGAAGCTTCTGGCCTCTGTTGTGGGTGATGTTGGTTAATGCAGTAACCTTGAACACTGCTAAGGATGGTCTATATAAACGGCAGTGAATGTAAATATAAGAGAGAGAGAGAGAGAGAGAGAGAGAGAGAGAGAGAGAGAGAGAGAGAGAGAGAGAGAGAGAGAGAGAGAGAGAATTTGTTGTATCCGCAAGGTCTATAGAAGTAGAATAAGTTATACAGATAATTTAGGAGGTGGAGAAGGAGCAGGAGGGCATAAGAGGAAAAGGGAAAGGTAGAGAGAAAGGGAAAGAGTAAAATGCTTAAAAAGTAAAAGAAAATAAAGATGGAGATTTAAAAGAAGGAGGACATAAGGTAATGAAAAAGGAAGAGGAATAGAATGCAAAGGGAAAAGAGAGAGAAGACACCTAAATGGGAATATAAAAGGAACAGGAAGCGAATATGAGAAGAAAAAGAAAGAGAGGAGTAGGAGGAGGAAGATATGATAAGAAAAAGAGAGGAAGGAGATGATGTAAAGAAAAAAAAAAAAAAGGAAGATTAAAAACATGTAAGAAAGAAATAAAGGAGGATGACAAAAAAGGCTTAGAACAGAGGAGAAGAAGGAGGTGGAGGTGGAGGTGAAGGAGGTTTAGTGCAAGGAGGAGAAGGAGATGGAGGAAGTGGGGGAGGAAGAGGAGAAGGGCGAGGAGGAGCAGGAGGAGGAGGAAGAAGAGGAGGAGGAGGAATGGCCTGTTTGGTCTCTGTCCATCCATAGTTGAAAAGTTTTCCTATCTTTTTTTTTTTTTTATAAATGAGTTAGGAAGAGTGAGAATACGATGAGAGAGAGAGAGAGAGAGAGAGAGAGAGAGAGAGAGAGAGAGAGAGAGAGAGAGAGAGAGAGAGAGAGAGAGAGAGAGAGTTTTATTTTCTTCTTTAGGCCAGATGGCGTATAATTGTTTCCTTCGGTGCTTAGTATGTGTATAATAATGTTCAGTATTTAGTTGTACGTACCAGACGACGAAATGAATGAAGTGATAAAAAAAATTCGTCCGTTAATAAAGAAAAGAAAAATGAAGTAAAAAGTTGTTCACAAATAAAGTAAATTAATAAAACACTCGTCGAGACGTGAAGAAATATGTAATAGAGTTCGTCTACTACAAATAAAGAATAAAATAAATACAAACAGACCACAAATAAAGAATTAAAAATGTTATAATCCTTAACAAATAAATAAATAAAACCTAAACATCCTCTATAAATAAATACATGAATAAGTAAATAACAAAATAAATAGATAGTCTGCCAACAAACACATCCAGTACGCTTCACAGATCCATTACTAACCCAAAGCTATGCGAAGTAACCAAAGAGAGGAGAAAGAAAGAGAGATCTGATCACATCCGCCTCAGTGCAGGACAGGCTGGGGAGGGGCGGAGGGACAGAGGCAGAGACAGAGAGCAGAGACAGCAAAGAAGAGCGCATCCTAAACGTGTAAAATCATGGACGTAACGCGAGGGTGCCTTCACTAAAATCCTGGCGTTGTGCTAAGCTTTAATACCCGCCGTGCTGTATTGCTGCGAAGTTTATTGGCCCTGGCATTTTTGCGCTACCAAGTTCAGCCGGCCGTTATTAAGTTGCGAACAAGGTATTTTTGTGCTGGAAGTTACTTTTATGAAGGTTCCGTG
>NC_087177.1:12449308-12456808 GCF_035594125.1 Scylla paramamosain
TTACTTAATAAAAGGTCTGAGAGCAACCAATAAATTTAATCTGTTGAACATAATCTTTACTTAATATTGCAGTATTTTTTTTATATATATATCTTATGTCTTACATGCTGTGGTGATGTGGTAGAAGTTATTGAACTTTTTAAGTGTGTTTTCATGATTCTAGTGGTAGTTTAGCAATTCTGCATCATTAATAAGAAAAATGTCACAAGAACACGACTAATCATCGTTGTATCCCTTGAAAGCATCCCTAATGAGAGAGATAAAACGTTTAAGAAGAGGTCTAGATAATATATCTTTAACTATAATTATTCTATCCCACATCTTTCTTTTCATATCATGTCATACGCACCAAAATAGCTGTAACAACAATACCCCTAACTAACCTTTTCCCCACAACCACGCCACACTGTTAACGTCAGAAACCACCCAGTGTTTCCCGAGCGTCCCTGAGCCGGCGTGGGTAATGTAATCTCCCATGGGAGACCCACACACGCCCCGGCAGGCAGGGCGATGGCGTCCCCTCACCCTCGCCTCCACCCATCACTCTGGCTTCCGTCCCCTGCTGACCTTCGCCCTATCCCCTCACCCTCCGATCCCTATCCCCTCACCTCCGCACCCTCGCCTCTCCCTTTCCCTCTGCAAGTCCTGATTGGTGAAGGGTGCCAGTTTCTCCACAGGAAGGCATTTTATACGAAGAGTGAAAGCTGCTCACAACTGCCAGCAATTTCTTCGTTTACTGGAGACCTAGAGACGAGAAGCCAGTATTCTAAGACGCTTTGTTTTTTCATCAGTATTTTCAAGCGTTGCAGAGAGTTAGAGATGTTTAGTCGTGTTGTTACCGAGAGCCGAAAGAGCTGTATTCTTCGGCGCTGTGTTCTATTATCAGGACTGTTTTCAAAAGTTAGAGATAGTTACTCGTATTTTTATGGGTGTTTTGTCTATTGATGATGTAGAATGTGGCGTGTTCAAGTATCACTGGAAACATGGAAACGTCCTTGAAACCTCCCATAACTTCCATTGCAACCTCAAAGATGATTAGGTGAGTCCTCATTTTTTTTTTTTTTTCTGATGTATATTTCATGTTCAGAACCATAGGACAAAAAATAATAACCCAAAAAAATGACAAAAGCTACGGTACAATTAAAGGAATCGAGATAAAACACTGAAATATTTGAGTGTAAGATCCGTTGATGATATACGTAGATTCCTTGTCAACCTATCACTAAAATCGTACAAAACAGCCTCCAAACAAACTCACAATGTCAAATGCCACACCTCATTTAAAAGAAATTGAGATAAAACATTGAAACATTTGAGAGTACGTGTACAGTCCAAAACCACACTTCTCACAAGCCACTCAATCTCAATCTTAGAAACAGACCCCCTATTAATCTATCACCAGTCCACAACAGAACACCATCGAAAACCCCAATGACAAATACAACACCCCATTAAAAAGAAATGGAGATAAAGAACCAAAACATTTGAGAGTAAACAGCCCAAAACAACATTTTCTCACATGTCACTCGCTCTCTTTGGGGAATCGAGCCTTGAGTACTGGCACCCAACAAGTACTTGACCACCGCACCTAAATCACGTTCCCTGTAGAGTCGAGAGCAGGCTACAGGTAGAGACCCGACACGTGAGCGCAATACAGAGAGATGAGACCACACTGGAATCACAGTACGAGGACGAAATACAGGTGGCAATATCTGTACTTTGACCACAGTGACAAGAGTACTCATCACGCTAGGAAGGAGGAAAAGGAAGAGGTGGAAGACTGGAAGAAAAAAAAAATAGGAGCTTGAGGAAAAAGGAGGAGTAGGATTAGGAAAAATGGAGCTGAAGGTGGTGGAGGAGAAATGGGAGGAAACTTAAAGAGGAATGGGAGAAAACGACAAGTAGTTGGAAGAAAAGGAGGAGTAGGATTAGAAAAAAATGGAGCTAGAGGTGAAGGAGAAATGGGAGGAAACGTAGGTGTTAGATGAGGAATGAAAGAAAAAATGTTGAGTTGGAAGAGAAGGGAGAAGAGGATTAGGAGAAAAGGAGTTGGAGGCGGAGGAGGAGGAATGGGAGAGAAAGGAGTGGTAATAGAAAGGTGGAAGAGGATGAAAAATGAATGGAGAAATAGGAATACGAATGGGAGAAAAGTGAATGAGGATTAGTAGAAAGAAAAGGATGAGTAAGAAAAGGAAGAAAATATAGGAGTTGGAAGAGAAGAGGGAAGAACAGGAGTAGTAGAAAAAAAGAAGTGGAAGAGAAATGAAAATAATTGGAATAAAAACAGAAGAAAGCTAGAGGAATAAAACTGACGAGAATAGGAGAAGCATGATAAAGAGGATAAGAAGAAGGACAAGGAAGAGAACAAGAACAAGAAAAGAAGAGGGAAGAACATGACGAGTAGAAAGAAGGAAGAAGAAGAAAAGAAATGAAAGGAAAAAGAATAAGAACAGAAGAAAAATAGAGGAATAAGATGGACAAGAATCGAGAGGAGGAAGAGGAGGTGAAAAAGTACAAGAAGAAGGACGAGGAAGTGGAAGATCGAGAAGAACCCAGAACGAGAATAAGTAAAATAAAACGAAAACGAGAAAGAAGACTTACTGTCCACGTCTTCCTAACATTTGCTTCCTGACAGCAAACAGAGGGACAGACGGACTGACGCACAGACGCAAAAAAAGGGAAAAAAACCCGCTTGCCATCCATGAAGAAGATATATAAATTCCTGCCGTGATCTGTACATACGTAGGCGAGGAGGTGACGAGAGGTAACTGAATAAACAATAGCAAAACAGGGCACAAGCACCCCAGCCCAGCCCAGCTCAGACCAGATCAGACCAGACCAGCCCAGACTAGACCAAACCAGACAAGCCCAGACCAACCAGAACAAACACAAGTAATAGAAAACAACAGAGGCGCCAACTTCGATCAGTACACAAGAGGGGGGCGCGGCAGCCCTTCGGAGAGAGAAAAAGAAAGAGAAAGAAAGAAAAGAATTAAAAGAAACTGGAAAAAAGAAAAAAAGAAAAAGACAAGCAGGAAGGGAGGTCGTCAGTAAAATTACAGAAGGCAGGCAAACGGACAAACATACAGAGAGACAGGAAGAGAGGCAGGCAGTCAGGCAGGGAAGCAGGCAGGCAGGTAGGTAGAGCTTCCCCTCCCCACCCACCCAACTTCCCCTAGCAGTTCATCAGTGTATGGTCCCGTCAGGAGGGTGGCGGCGCTGCGGGCACGCGAGGGGCGGGTCTCTCTCTCCATCACCCGTCCTGGAAGAGTCCTCGGCCCGCTAGAAATTATGGGTAATGACCAGGGGACGATGGAGGAGCCCAGTGGGAGGGGAAGTGCCTAAGGGGAAGGGGAAAGCTCGAGGGGATTGAGTTGGGGAAGAAAGACCAAAAAAATTATGTGGAAAGAAGGAAGGGTAGAGAGAGAGAGAGAGAGAGAGAGAGAGAGAGAGAGAGAGAGAGAGAGAGGGAGAGAGAGAGGGATGAGGAGCAGAAGGCAGTGGCAACACGCACAAGGGGAAACCTGAATAG
Organism: Scylla paramamosain; assembly: GCF_035594125.1. Taxonomy (NCBI): domain Eukaryota; kingdom Metazoa; phylum Arthropoda; class Malacostraca; order Decapoda; family Portunidae; genus Scylla; species Scylla paramamosain. Next base: position 12,452,841 of record NC_087177.1, read on the forward strand.
TGGAAGGAAGAAATGGAGGCAGGAGAAAAGAGTGAGCGAAACCACACACACACACACACACACACACACACACACACACACACACACACAGAGAGAGAGAGAGAGAGAGAGAGAGAGAGAGAGAGAGAGAGAGAGAGAGAGAGAGAGAGAGAGAGAGAGAGAGAGAGAGAGAGAGAAACGTGAAAAACAATCAGTGCTGTGAACAATCAAGTTATCGCCAGACCACTCTTGCCCCTCCCTCTCCCTCTCTCTCTCACTTCCCCACTCACCCTGGCCAGTGATAAACAACACCCTTCCCTACCACCCACAACCAACCCCCAACCATCACCCCCAAGCCTCCTTCAACCCTCTTTCTGCGCCACAGTCATGAACATTATGTCCTGGGCTGTAAGGGCGTTGGAAATGCGTCCGAGGGAGGGTCGGGTCTGCTCTCCCCTGTCACCCTGATACCCCCGCCATTCTCCCCCATGCACCTCCGTCACGCTTCCCCGCGGATTAAGTGGTCGATGATGCTTCCGTGACGTCATTATTCGCAGAGTGGCCGAGGACGGGAGCCGCGGGAAGGGGAGACGTGATTCATGTCGGGCATGTAAGTGGCTGTGAAATGTGTCACCGGAGCTTTCGTGAAATGTATAATAGCGTGTGAAGGGGAAAGAAAGAGTGGTCTTGTGTGTGCGTGTCTGTGTGTGCGTGTGTGTGTGTAAGGGTGATCTGTCTATCTATCTATCTATCTATCTAAGGGAAAACTGTAGTAGTTCAATGGGAGATATACGATGATTAGACCTGACAGTACTAGTGATAATGAGTGACTGGATGAGTTAATGTCTCGCCTTGGTGTCTTATTAAGTGACTGGACTTGACTGAGTGTATGACTGGGATGGATAGACGTTTGGAAGGATAACTGGCTCGGTGACTGGTAAAGATGACTGGAACTGACTGTACTTGTAAATGAATAAGTGTTGAAAACAAGAAGATTGCATGACTGTATGCCAACACTGGATGGTGAGTGGACTGATAACTGGATTAATGACCACGGCTGATGACTGGACTAGTAAGTGATGACTAGAGAGATGACTGATGACCACGACTGATGGCTGATAACTGGTGACTATACTGGTGACTGGTGACTGTAACAGGTGGGCGTGGGGGCCTCCATGCGTCAGGGGGGACTCCGGCAGTTCGCGTGTGACCCTTCAGTCAATAGTTGTTACTCAGGTCAATGATTTCCCCTCACTCTCCCTCCCCTCTCACCTCTCCGTCCTTCACCCTCACTCTCCTTTCTTCTTCCTCCTTCCTACTTCCTTCATCCTCATTTTCCTCCCTCATTTTCTTCCTTACCTAACTTTGTGCCACCCTCTCTCTCTCCTGCTCTCTCTCTCTCTCTCTCTCTCTCTCCTCTCTCTCTCTCTCTCTCTCTCTCTCTCTCTCTCTCTCTCCTCTCTCTCTCTCTCTCTCTCTCTCTCATCAGCTTTCTTTTCTTATATAATACTCTTACTTCTTTTGCATTTCTCAGTATCTTTTTTTTTCTTTCACATTGCTCCTCCTCCTCCTCCTCCTCCTCCTCCTCCTCCTCCTCCTCCTCCTCCTCCTCCTCCTCCTCCTCGCGCTACCTCCTACTACGTCTTTATACTTTTTTCTTCTTTCTTTTTATCTTTTTTCTCTTTCTTTTCTCTTTCTTTCTTCTGCCCTCCATTTTCACCCACGCACCGCTCTCTCTCCCTCTCCCTCCCTCTCTCTCCCCTCTCCCTCTCTCCCACTTCACTTGGTACCCTGCATATTTTCTTCTTCTCATGCAATGCCCTTCACCTTCCATCTCTCTCTCTCTCTCTCTCTCTCTCTCTCTCTCTCTCTCTCCTCTCTCTCCTCTCTCTCTCTCTCTCTCTCTCTCTCTCTCTCTCTCTCTCTCACGTAATAAATTACTTTTTAAAACTTTTGAATTTTTCTTCTTTGCCTTTCTTCCTCTCTTTACTCCTTCATTCTCCTTCACTTCCTTCTTGACTCCTCCTTTACCCTTTAATCCACGCTCCTTCACTCACTCAACTCCTTCACTCGTTTCTTTCCTTCTTTCTCTGTTTCTTTCTCCTTCCCTCACTCACTAAACTTCTTTCTTACTTTCCTTCCTTTCTTCTTTCACTTATCCATTTTCCTTTTCCTCTTTACCTTTCTTTTCCTTTCCTTTCTTCCTTGCCTCCTCTCTAAACTCAATTCGTTCGATCCTTCTCTTTCCTTCCCTTCATCTTCTCATTCACTCCTTTTCTTCCGGCCCATCTTTCTTTCTTTCTTTCCTTTCTTCTTTCCCTCCTTTCTTCCTTCTGTCCTTCCTTCCTTCCGTCCTTTCTTCTTTCCTTCCTTCCTTCCTTCCTTCCTTCCTTCCTTCCTTGCTTCCTTGCTTCCTTCTTTTTAAATTTCTTCCTTTTCTCACTCACCCCACCTCAAGTCAACTCCTTCAATCATTCCTTCCTTTTCCATTCACCTTCTCCATCCACCTCTTCCATTCTTCCTTACTCCCATTTCCTTTCCATTAATCCCCACTTCTCCCTTTAACTTTACTCCCTTCACCATTTTACTCCCTCTCTGCCTCCCTTCAACTAACACACTTCACTCACTCCAACCCTTCCTTCACTTCTTCCCTTCCCTTTCACTTCTTTCATCATCTCTACTCCCTTCAGCTCCATCACACCTTCGCTTTCCTTCCCTTCCCTTCACTCTACATACTTCCTTCACTTCCTTCACTCCTTCAGAACAGAGAAGTGTCAGGGTGAGCAGTGGCCCTTTTCAACCCCTCGTGATGTGAATAATGAGAGCAAGTAATGAGGTCACCAGATTACAGCTTATTGAACATGAGGGAGCGAGGGGTAGAGGGAGGGAAGGAACAGCAGGAAGGGAGGGAGAGAGGGAGGGAGGGACGAAATTGGAGGGAGGCAATGAGGAACTCGTGCTAGGGGGAGGGAGGGAAGTGGGGGAGTGGAGGGGGTTGTTAGAAAATAAGAGGGCTAGATAGGAAGTCTGAAAGGAGGAGCAGGTGGAGGAGGAGAAAAAAAGGAACAAGAAATGTAAGAAGAGAGAAAAAATAAGGTGAACAAGAAAAGAAGAGATAAAATGAACAGGAACAGGAGGAGGAAGAGAAGAACAAGGAGGAAAAATGAAGAGGAGGAGAAGGAAGACAAGGAGGATTAGAGTAAAGCAAGAAGAAGGAAAAGAAATGAAATAGAAAAAGAAAATAGACGTAGGCGTAGAAGAAGGAAAAGAAGAACAACAAGAATAAAACCAAGAGAAAGAAGAACAATAAAGAAAGAGAATATGAAAGGAAAGAAGCAGGAGGTTAAAAATAAGGAGGAGAAGGAAGAAGAGAGAAAAAAAGGAAAGGAGGAGGATAAGAAGACGACAGAAGCAGGAAAATAAAGGGAAAGAAATCTAAGAACAAAAGCAACCAAAAAGAAGAAAGGAATAGGGAAGAGGAGGAGAAGGAGGAGGAGGAGGAGGAGGAGGAGGAAGAGAAGACGCCCTTAGTGCACTTGACACCTGACGGATAACTCCTCCACACGCACCCTCCTCAAACTGTTCCCCTCCCCCCTCCCCCTTAACCTCCCCTAACCCTTTCCCTCCTTTCTCCCCTTGACCTTTCTTCCCTCTCTTTGACCTGTGCATGACCTCTCTCTCTCACCCTTCTCCCTCACCCCTCTCCCTTACCCTCTCCTTTAACCCTCTCCCTTTCCCATCTTACCTCTGCATAACCTTCCCCCTAACCCATTCCCTCTGCCCCCTCATCCTCTTCCCTTCACTCATTCTTTCCCTTCCTCTTCCCTTTCATTTAGTGTCTCACCTTTCCTTCTTATCTTCCTTTCCTTTCACAATTTGCCATTTACCTCTTTCCAAGCGTCCTTGCTCTCCCGTCTCCTCCTCCTCCTCCTCCTCCTCCTCCTCCTCCTCCTCCTCCTCCTCCTCCTCCTAGGACGCAAGGATCCCCC